>NC_135083.1:9710937-10013125 GCF_051107435.1 Chaetodon auriga | reverse complement strand
TTTAACCTACATTCTGATTGGTTATAAGACGGATGTCCTGAATTAAATCAGGAGTTAATTAACTCGCCACATATTTGTGCAGGAGCGTATGATTTTATTTTCGTCCGAGTTGCTTTACATGCAGCTCTTCTGGCAAGCCGCATCCTTGAGCCAACAACTGACCTCCTCTTCAAAGGCATCAGAGCAGAGATTTTTTTTTTTTAAGGAACATTTGATTCATTGTCGGGGTTTTTTATTAATCAGTTCCATCCTGATCTTAATTCTAGCCATAAGGGTAAGCAGTGGTTATTTTAAGCTGGAGGGGGATGGCCGAGGTATGGCTTAATGAATACAGTAGTGTTCAGTCACGTGCAGCGCATTGGGTCTGCCTTACCCACAGCTAATGTTGCCTTTTGACTGCAATGACAGCTGCCGGACTGTCAGGGGCCCTCAGGAGCCCGCGTGGTTACGAGGCTTTTGCTCAGCCTAATGTGTCTGTGATGTGTCACTCACTTTGTGTATGTATGTATGTTGGTGCCTCACAGCTACTGGACAGGGTATCTGTGCAAGGATGTGTGTAAATTAGTGTGAAATACCATATCATGCATATGGATGTTCTGTGCATCGCCATAATATGCAAAGTCCAGTTATTTGAGCTATTTCTGGCGCTAAGGTCTCACTCGTGCTGCTGTGTGCACAAGAAGGCTGAATTTTCCTCTTTACTGCAGGGCCTGCCCAAAGGTTTCAGGTCAGAGAGGCTTTGACAAAGGATCCATGCCTCTCAGCTGTCTGAAGGCCTCATCTTCAGCTGGGCAGATGTGGAAATTTGATGTGGACAGAGAGGAGGCAGTGGGTTTGATGCCCTCCCAGCACTTGCTTCCCCCAGTTCAGTCTTTACACATCAGCACAGATAAGAATTGATATACTGACAGGCCTGCAGACAAAATTAACTGACACCCCTCGAATTCCCCAAATATTATAGTATATATATATATGTATAATGCCACATGACTGAAGTTTAGATCAATTTTATTTGAGCTAAGATTTTATTACTCCTATTATTTTTCTTTGTCTCACGTCTATTTGGTAGATAGTTTAAGTCTTGGGTGGATGTAAACATGAAGTATAACACTGCTGTGGGTTCAGTGAGTTATGCTGTGGGCTGCAAGTTTATTTAGCCTGTATATGTATTCACATTTTGGCAAAGTGGCCAACCTTGACAAACCATTAGCTGTTTTTATTTCCAGTGTGCCCGTGGGTGTGCAGGCAACCATCACTCGGGTACTTTGACACTAGAGAAAACTTAAAAACTTGATGATTCTCAGGTGAGTTCAGTTATACAGAGTGTCTTTTACCTTGTTGCTAAGTGGATTTATGAATGTTTAATCCATCTTGTTATTCCATTATTCCATGTTGACTGTACATGTAATATTGTCCTCTGAAAGCAGAAGTCACACTGAGTCTGAAAGCATGTGTATCGCGTCTGTGTTCAGTTTTGAGTTATCATTCCAAGGTGGAGTGCTATTTTTGACACAAATGATTATAAAGTACCTTAATTGCCTCCGTTAGCCGTGTCAGTTGTTTCCACCTCATGCAGTATCTCTCGCACCTTGAAAACCTCTGGTTTATAAACTCCATAGTTTCTGAATATGAGGTATGAGAGAAGTAATGTATTTAACCAGTCTCTGCATCAAAGCAGTCATTGGAGACTTTAGTCTTCTTGCCACTTTATTACTTAAATTTGATGCCAGGAGTGTAAGATACTAGCGTGGTCCCTCCACTCTTAAAGAAAGGATCGGCACAGTACCTCAGTGAGTTTGTAATATGATGTTCAATCACTGTGCTGGACAGCTGAAAAGGTAATCTGCAGTGGACAGGATTAGAGAAGTGCCAAGTCAAGTTTCTTCATCACTGTGACTGCTGACATGTTTGTACGGCTGCGTTCAGGTTCAGATGGCCGAGCAGTGGCTCTGCTAATCTGAGGCCAACCCTGTGCTGTGTCAGAACTGGGTCCCACTGCGGGGGGGGAAAAAATACAAAAAAATCAGTTTCTCTGCAGAGCAGATTGAACGTTTCCCAGCTTTCTGTAGCAGCTGCTGTAAATGACATGAAAATGATGATTTTCTCTCCATGCCCGAACAGTCCATTAACCGCATGCTGTTCCTCCAGGAAAATTCCCATGCTTTAGTGGTCGCATACATCAAGCTCGCTGCAAATGTATTCTTGTGTTAAATTAATGGTTTTTAAGGGTCTCTGCTGCAGACAGAGCGCAGCTATTTTAAACCCTTGACCCTTTTATAGGATTGTTGTGGAAACAAAGTGGAATGACCTTCCAGGGTCCTGAGTTCAGGTTGATCACCCTGTTTCGGTTGGCTAATGGCTGATGGATGGATGTGGCTGTTGGCTAAGTGCTGTTTCCCTCTCAGAGCCCTCACGTTACCCAGGGTGCAAAGCATTAAAGCGTGTGCAGCTGTCATGATGTGCAATGGATGGTCGTGTTCATTACGCCTTCTGCTGCAGAGTTTCCCAACATATCACAGTGCCTCATAACAGCACCTCCATATCTCCCTGCTGTCTCCTCAGATGAAGGACCATACTCAAAGGGGAGCAAGGAGTCCGGGGCAGCTGACCAATCCCATTCGTCCCAGAGGCGCAGCTTCTCAGGTACAAACCTGACTTCACATAATTTTGCCGTCATTCTGTCATCTGATTCATGCTCGTGCGCCTAACTCACGTACGTCCTGAAAAAGAAGAGTCATGCTGAGTTTTTTTTGTCCGTGTGCATGTAGAGTCACGTGTCTGCGATGTTTTGCTTGATGTTGCACTGTTTTGAATGCTTGGATAAGGCGAAAAAACGCTTGTGCGGCATACCTGTCATTTGCACTAAACTGCACTTCTCATGGAACGATTTAACAGCACAGCACAACGTGGGCCACGAGACAGAATGAGTCCTCTGATGACACCGTATAGCCACATATATCCATCAGAGCTAAGGTCAAAACAATTTTCATTCACTTAAGAGTAACCATCGGATTTCAATTTATGACCTGATAAGTCTGTCTTTTTTGTAATAATGCATTAAATTTCTTTCCATTACCAGTATTTAGAGTGGTATTAATAAAACTGACTCCATCCTCCTCCTCCTTCTCCTCCTCCTCCTCCTCCTCCTGAACCTGCCACAAAGATTCACTCAGATTGAGAGATGTGAAGGAACAAGGAAAAGACAGAACAGTGAGAAAATAAAGTATGTGGTCGTGTGTCAGAGAGCATTTCTGTGAGAGGTTCAGGAAGGAAAGATGAAGAAAAAGTCTTTCGTTGCCTCTCAGACAGGGTGATTCTGTCAAGCAGACGCTAATGCTGACTGTGGATCTGTGCCTGTGTCTGTATCTGTCAGCAGACGAGTACCGAGGAGTGACCACGGTGGACCTGATGAAAAGGGAAGGCAGCAGTCTTGGACTCACCATCTCCGGAGGGTCCGATAAGGACGGCAAGCCCAGAGTGTCAAACCTACGGCCAGGTGGGCTAGCTGCCAGGTGAGATCTCTGCTCTGTGATGCGGTTAAAACCTGGCAACCACATCAAGCTGTCTGCACTCGTTATTCTGCTCCCACAAATGTACACGTGTTGCAAAGTTACACCAGCAAGCCCCAAGTGCAGGACTGAAGGCGTAGCTTTAGATCAGCTCGATGCACAGAGTAACACAGAGCTTACGAGTAAAATCCCCAAGAAATGTGTCCCTCAGTTGAAATTTAGATGTTAATTATTTCATTTTTTATATCGCCACCTCATGCTGAAGTCACTGTTGGATGGTAATTACTCAATAGAAATCTTTTGTCAGGTCGTTTTCTTTTGTTCAAAGATTACTTCATTAATTAACGTTCGATTAAACTCATTTTCCCCAACGTCAACGACATTAAACTCATTTTCCCCAACGGCGAACACATGAAAGGAAAACGTAGTGGGGGACTCACGTTTCATGATGATTAAGCAGCGTGTGACACAGTGTAACACACGCACACACACGCACACACACAGTTCTGCAAGAATGACACAGGCCTCCTGAAAACGTCTTGGCCAAATGCGCCATTCGCTTGTCAAGTCCAAGGAGGTTTAAAGACAGACACTGTGCTAATTCTTCCAAGCAGCTTGTCTTCCAACAGCTGAGTTCATGCTTGTGTGCAAGTGCTGGCTAATTTACTGGGTGGAGAGACACTCAGGCAGACAGGACAGAGACCGGCAGTGACATCGTGTGACGAGACCGGACCGGATGACAGGCCGGTCGGCTCTGCTGGTTAAGACGTTTCTCTCTGTCCGCTGTCAGCTCTGACTGGCAGTCGCCCAAAGGTGAGAGGGACGAGCAGGCCAGAGCATCTATTTAATTAATTTGCTCTCCAATGAGCAGCGGGTTGACTCAGAATGTCATATGTGAGACACCATGTACAATCATCTCTGTCGGGGTCTGAGGAGGAGACGCTTTCAGCCATCCCACCCCAGCGTCCGCTCGCTGTTCTCCACAGCTGGCTCTCTATGTTTCGTGTCCGTACTGCAGAGGGGTTTATAATGAAATTATCATTACTGTCTGGACACAAATGCATACAACCAACCATGATTACTTGTGTAAATGTTCACAGTAGACAGTGCTCATTCTGCCTCTTTTAATCAGTGGGATCACGCTGTAAAAACCTGCCAGAGCAGAGTATTAATTTCAGATTAGATACATCTCATTTTGACGACAGCCGGATCAACTTGTTTAGTGCCAGCATGTGCTGCTGGGCTCCTGTTGTTGGGCTTAACTCAAACAAACAGGTAGCTTTCAGCGAGTTTAGGGGGACAAGAGTGAAAGTTGGGGGCTGTAACTCTAAAACAATGAGACGAAAGTGGCTGAAAAGTTCTGAAAGACAGAGAGAGACTGTGGGTCTGTCTCTACAAGCCACTGATAGCTGATATTATGGTGCAACTTTCTAACACTGGTAACAAACTCGCATTTCCAAAAACCGACTGACATTCAGAGAATCTGGAGCTTTTACGGCCCCTGGTGATATGGGACCCCCTGGTTAGTATCCCAGCTTTCATCTTGATGGTCTGTCCATGACTTCCCACAGGAGCGACCAGCTGAATGTAGGAGACTACATCAAGTCAGTGAACGGCATCAACCTGTCAAAGCTTCGCCACGATGAGATTATCAGCCTGCTGAAGAACATCGGGGAGCGTGTGGTGCTGGAGGTGGAGTACGACCTGCCCCCATTCGGTAGGTGAAGTTCTGCAACATGATTGTTCTGCCTGAGAGTGCAAGAAACGCTCAGACGTTTTGAGAAAGTCTGTAAAAGAAATGCACAAAGGTAGGAAATGGATTATTGAAGAAGCGTATTAGTTACGGCTGCAGTCAGACGGCCTATAACAAGGATATGTGAGAGTTCCAGTTCATCCAAAATAGAGCTGCTGGACCAGCTGTGCACTGCTAGATACTAGAAATGTCCTCCAACACCAAAAACTAAATGTAATATAGTATATTAGTTAATATGTTGTAAATACCTGACTTGTGATATCTTTAATAACTATGACTGGATAGATCTTGCCTCATGTATATTTGTGTGTGCTAACAGACCCCAGCAATCAAAGGCATGACACTGCAAACTGAAGCCCATCCTCTTAACAATAAACATGATATGCATTTTAAAATGACGCAACGGGTGGGAATAAGATTATTATCGAAGCTCCAGACAATAAAACAAAAAAACAAACAAACCTCAGCATTAAATTTAAGCTTCACATGTCAGTTCCACCTACACGGTGGCATTTCTGCATGTTTGCATTTCGTCAGGTGTTCTGCATTGCAAGGCATTTCGGGTATAATGATTTGGTGATTTGCAGGTGAAAAGATTTCTTGATGTCTCAATTAAAATGGATCTAAATTTGGTTAAAAAGTTTATTTGACACCAAGTTACATAAACAGTCTTTTTAGTGACATTTGTATATTTGTGTAGCAGACCGGCTTCGTGATGAATTATAGTCATTAAATTAAAATCATTGTAGCCTTGACGACTAAAACTTATTTTAGCCCAGAGTTAACCTCGACCTGCAGATCAATGCTTATTGGGTTTCCTTGATCAAGGCTCCGGCCTCAGATACAGAGTTGGTCCCCGGGCGCTGCACTGTGGCTGCTCACTGCTCCTAAATCATCAGTTTGGGTCAAGAACAGAGAATTAATTTCCCCACTGAGATTAATTAAACATGTTTCCACAATTCTCTCCTGATTCAACACTCAGACAAGGCAAAGTTTTGTGAAAGCTTTGTACGTTGCTTTAGAGGATTTTAATAAGAATTTTCTGTCCTCTCAGTCCAGAACCCCTCAGGAGTCATGACCAAAACCATAGAGGTGTGTTTACACAAGGAGGGAAACAGCTTTGGGTTCGTTATGAGAGGTACGTGGACGTGATGCTTTTCTGTAAATCAGTAAAAAATAATTAGCTTCATCTTGCACAGATGCATCACTGTGTTTTGTTTTTTTTGTTTTTTTTTTTAAGGAGGCTTTCATGAGGACTGGCGCAGGTCTCGCCCTCTGGTGGTTACATACGTGAGGCCTGGAGGTCCCGCTGACAGGTGAGGACATGGACAGATGATGAGTTAGTGTTTGTGTGAGAACAAGCGTAGCTATCTATGTGTCATGTATGCATTTTATTTCTTACAGCATGCATGAATGAGCCTATTCAGATTAATGTATGGGTGCATGCATGCATGTTTCTATAGTGTGTATTTCGATGTATGGCCCAATGAGTTTTACTAATTGCCTTATCTTTGTCTGCTATGAAAATATTTATCTCTCATCCATGTAGAATTATCCGTCACG
Organism: Chaetodon auriga; assembly: GCF_051107435.1. NCBI lineage: Eukaryota > Metazoa > Chordata > Actinopteri > Chaetodontiformes > Chaetodontidae > Chaetodon > Chaetodon auriga. Next base: position 10,006,300 of record NC_135083.1, on the reverse strand, counting down.
ATTTAAAATCCACAATATTTTGACGTGCACGTTATTTCTTTCGCATCCCACTACGCTCCGGCCACTGCATGAAATCATGGCTGTGACACACATTGTGTATGTTATCTTCAAAGCAGAAAGGGCACTGCTCATCCTGAGGCTAATGCAACATTGCACTTTTCCCCACGAAAACTGAGAGCACCAGAAAACTGGAGCAAACATAATTCACCATCAAAGGCTTTATGGCCGTTTATCTCGTTTATCATCCATCTCACCTGGGAGGGAACACTCATGTGGAACTGTTTAATGATTTACTGTGACTGGTGCTTCAACGCTTGTTCGAGCATCTTGCGCTGGTCGCCTGTGTTTTATCTTTTCTTCTCCATCTCCTTCTGTGTTTCTCCAGGGAGGGCACTTTGAAGGCCGGAGACCGAGTATTGAGCATAGACGGGATGCCTTTAAACAGAGAGAAGCACGCTGACGCCTTGACCATGCTGATGCAGAGCGGCCAGGAAGCCCTGTTCCTGATTGAGTATGACGTCTCTGTCATGGGTGAGCACACACACAGGGAATATGTGGAGGCATGGTAGGGCAGCGTTGCTCTGAGGGTAAATAATGTGACCGTTTGGCTGCGCGGATGTGAGTGAGTGTCGGTGCTGGAGACGCCACCAGGGGAGTCACACTGGCCCGTGAGCACACTTCCAAGAGGAAAGGGGTTGATGGGGAATATTCAGTGTTTCATTATAATGTGTGGATCTGTCTACACGCCTGAATCGTGGCCGGTTTAATTTCAATATTTGTTTTAAAAGTATGACGTTTCTGTCATTTGCAGTCTCTGCTTTGCTAACATTTTTTTAACATCATAAAATAAGATTAGACGTGAGACTTTCAAAGCAGTGTATTAAAGGGGAGCTCCAGTGATTTAGCATTGCACTTCTATAAAGTTGGGGGATTAACAAGAGAGACTACAAAAAGAATGTGCAAGATCAAAGCAGCAGAGGCCAAAATATTCAGACTTTTAAACCCCTTTTACATTGGACAGAAAACCCATTAACACCCACCAACATCTGGCTTTTATCTTAATAAAGGGTATTTATCGGCTCCAGCTCCAAAAACCGGGGATGGAAACATGACACCTGGGTGGACACGCTAATTTTCACTCCTTTCTGGACTTTGGCGCATAAATAGCAAGGAAACTCAAAATGCTTATGATCGTTCAGTCGGCCTTGAGTTTGAAAGACAGACTGACGTAAAAGATATAAAAAGTAATCTCTGTAACAGAAACTCGTCTACTGGCAATGGGAAAGGGGTCAATCTCCCATTTTTAGTGGAGTTTCCAGCATTTAAAAAAAACAAAAACAATTTGTTGTAAAACTGGTATCAGTCAAACTCCAAAAATACTGGATCCTTCATTTCCCATAATGCAACAGCTACTGTTAGACCTTCCCATTCTGGTAACCTCTCCTGTCTTTCCAACTCCTCTTCTCCAGTTTGTAATGTAGGCTCTCTGATATAAATGTGTGGTTTCCATGCCCAGGCTAAGATAACACTGATGACATCACCATGACATCATCATCATTACGCAATTAAAGCCCCTCCAGAGCCACAGAAGGTTACAAAACATTGGTGCAATGCTCCTTTAACTGAATTATTGATGGGTCTCCAGTACAATAAACAGTGCATACCAGTATTATTTGGTGACACAGTTTTTATAATGTTTCTTCTGTTCGTTCTGATGCCATGTTGTGAAAAGGGAAGGACAGCAAACACAGGTCAGTCTGACTGCTGAGAGTACAGAACGAGCCAAATCTATTTTGAGCTCCTCAACATTGAGGGAAGAAGTAGTAAAATACACCACTGACGACAGGAACTCACTACAGATTATGACCTCCATTTGGTCATGGTGACTAACTCTCCATAAGATCGCAAACTCTGCACTGCTCTGAGCAAAATAGGGCAGGTCACCAAGGACAGTTGACACACATTATCTTTCTGTATGTGGGAATTTAGGATTCAGACCTCCTGCCTCCAGACCAAACCAGTCAGAGGGTTCACAGTGATGAGAGACATTTATTTTAGGACAGAAATCTGAAAAAATCGGAGCAATTTTTCAGCGTAAGATGGTTCTAGTTTTTCTCAAATGCTTAAGCTCAGTCTGTTTAACACTGCTGCCTCACATTTACGGCAGTCATCACATCATTTTTTACTGAGCAGCGCTTCATTTGTCCTGATCTGACAAACACTCAGAAGTTTAACAGCTCAGACAAAAGTAGCTTGTTCATGACTGCACCCAAAACGACGTGCCCCTTTATCATTGCTCCAGTCAAGACGGTTAAATGTCAAAGGAACTTTGTCAAAAGACAGAGGACAGTAAAATGTCTCTTTGTGTTTTCTTTTTTATGTAATTTCACATTGAGGCTTACATGCAGTAACCCAAAAATAACATCAAATATCCTCTTTCAGAACAGTGTTTCTCACCATCAGCGTTCACTCTTCTGCTATGAGCCTTATTCACAGTGAGCACCTGTCATGTAACACGTAGCCTCTTCTGACCAAACCAACACATTCAGGATCCTTTCACATCTTTTCATCTGTTAGAGCATCCTGTTTTCTATAATTCAATGAGGAACTTCAGCTGTAAACTATGTTTTACAACACGCAAAAAGATGCATTAAAAACTGAGGATGTAACTGTTGTCAGCTCAGCTGTTATCAGGCATTATGACACTGCCTTAATAATGAAAATATGAAACACGTATGTTTTAAAGCTTACGATCGTTGGGTGGAATATGTTGCATGTGAGAATTTACAGCATCCGGCTGTAGATGCATCCAGTGATCTTGTTGCTCTATGTGGGCCTGTTCTGTTTCAGAGGCAGTGCAGCAGGCCTCAGGCCCTCTGCTGGTGGAGATTGTGAAAAGTCCCTCGGCCAGCCTGGGGATCAGCCTCACCACAACAATATACAGGAGCAAACAAGTTATCATTATTGACAAGATAAAGGCAGCCAGCGTGGTGGAAAGGTGAAACTATCCTCTGACATTATCGTGCTCCACACACACACTTTCCCATCGTGCAAAAACTCTCCTGAACAATCTGCCCATGTCTCACTCTCTCAGGTGTGGAGCGTTGCACGTAGGTGACATCCTTCTGTCCATAGACGGGACCAGCGCCGAGCACTGCTCGCTGATGGAGGCCACGCAGCTACTGGCCAGCACGTCTGATGTTGTAAAACTGGAAATCCTCCCAGCCAGTCAGAGCAGACTTCCTCTCAGGCCGCAAGACACAGGTGTGTGACGCAAAAATCATAACAAACCTCTATGGGGCCACCGAAAAAGACACCAGAGAGATATGAGAAGCAGCAGCAAGTAGATAAATTAGCTCCACCTCAACCAGCAACAACTGTAAAATCACACATTGTTGCATCAGTATCAATCTAAAATGTCATGCGTATATGATTCTATATCAGTCACAGGGGACATGTTTCTGCAGAATTAGTACTTTTATTTTTATTTTTTTTTTTATTTTTTTTTTTTAGGGACTTTTCCTTGTAATGGAGTATTTCTACATTGTTGTAGTGACTCTTTCACTTAAACAAAGGATCTGAGTACTTCTTCCACACTTGTATGTAATATGACTATTAAGATATGTATTTATTGGCCCATTGTGCAGGTGGGCTTTTTTCAGCATATGAAAAATGTAAAACCGCACATATGTCACAATTTCATGGCAAACTATCAAATCAAGTTTTGTGCAGCGCAATGCAGAGTATTCACCGAGGACAGAGTCGACCAGTCGTTTCAGCACCTCATCATTTACATCCTTTGAAGAAGTTCTGTGTGTATGTTGTGGAGGATACACAGCTGACAGGCCAGAGTCCCAGCATGTTGTCCTCACCATATGTACTGTGACTGCTCTGCTCTGAGCTGTTTTACCTGCAGCTGTAAGGAGCCTGGCTGCCTCCCAGCTGCCTCCTTCCATGTGCTGTGAATCAGCCTCTGTGTGTTTGTGTGCACGCGCTGCCAGCCACAATCTCACTGCCTTTGGGTATGCACTCGGCCTCTTATGCATACCAACAAGCCACTGGCACACACACACAAACACACACTTTCCCTGTCAGAGATCATGTTCGTGCCATGTTCTGCAGGCTTGTTTCTGGGTCAGCAGCTGCAGGGGCTCCTTAACATGTGAGCATGTGAGAAATCTTACAACATGACAAAGACAAATAAGCTGTGGTTTAGTCTCATCTGAGGACACTGAATCTGTTCTTTGTGCAGTTTTTTCTTTGTCCTTTGTTCATTTGTCACCTGGTCCAGTCTGCACCAGGACATATCTGTCTTTAATCCAAATTTACTGATTTACTGTTGATCAGTGTCTTACATTCATTCAGGGTTAAATCATCTGAAAAAGTCATACAGATGAATACTTTCAAAGTCTACTCAGTGAATTATTTGAACTGCACAGGCTCCTGTTGACCACTGAACTGTCTCAATTCAAAGTGCAGCACAGGTATCGCTTCTCTATGAAATTACAGGCATTTATCTTGTCTTCTGAAATGTCTTTTCAATAATTATTCACGTCTTGAATCAGGCGCCATGACATTGTGATAAAACGATATTTTCACAGCTTCTTTCCACCCCAGGATAAGACATGATTATAAGATGCAATTTGTCTAATCTCCTCTAGGGATTTAATAAGACTGATATGGCCACGAAGAGATTAGGAGTTAATGTTTCTTTCCACCAGCGTAGATTGGAAAAACACATTTCTTGGAGAGCTTCCCCAAGGTGAGCTTAACGTAAGCCGCCAGAGCCGAAGCTTTATAGGTTTTGATTGAGTTTGATAGAAACTGGTTCTTCGAGAAGGGCCGGAGGTTCCTCCTGTGTGTATTCTGATTACATTTGGTTGGATTTAACCAGGTTCCCTGAATATGGCATACGTCCCTGGCACTACTGCAGTCATGCATGTTTCCAGCAAATCCTCCATCCATGTGGGCAAGTTGTCAGAGATTAGACTCCTGCAAATGAAGCAGCAAGGATTACTGTCACATGTAACAGGCGGTGACAATTTTAGCTGCATGAATCTGTGAAGAAAGGTTCATCATTGAGTTGTGTCACACAGGAGGAGGTCAGTTGTTTCCCTTTGAGTGCTTCACAGATACTGTTTGAATGCATGGCCTTATACAGGCTGTGACATGAGGGATAAGATGTCTTTCAGAATTAGCAACAATCTGCGGTCTCCATTTCATTCAAAGCGGGAAAAGTCAGCCGAAATTGCTTGAAAAAGTGAATGTTATCACACAGGATTAAATTTAAACACATCATGACCAAACTGTCTGCCAATCAGATGCAGAAACACACATGTTGGATCATCAGTAATCAAGCTTTCAGCTGTGCCCAATCAAGGTCAAGCCACATGCCTCCTAACAGCCACTAACACTTCCTGCTCAACACAACAACATCATGCCCAGCGGTCAACTTACTCACATTGGTTTTGCACCTTTGGGATCTTTTGAAAATGAAATGATAAAAATGATCTCCAGTTTGCATGTAGCCTTTTGGAAGCTTGCTAGTAAAAGTAAGAATTTGTAAACCCTTCGCCACTTCCCATTCAGCCAGTTCTGCACCGTGTGTCTAACTGATTCTGAGATGCTCATCAAAATACATTAAACCACAGGATTTAATCTAGTGTACCATGACGGAAACATTAAATATCAATTACTGTGCTCTGAATTATCCTCCAGGCACAGTGCAGTGTGCTACAAATTTAGACATGGGAATGAAAGCGTGATTTCATGGGGAGAATTTAGAAAAGTGCACACGAGAGGAGTAGATTTGTTTTACTTAATGGATGTGTTTGCCTCCGTACTGCTGCAGTAAAAGTGCAGAAGAGCAACCATCATCACTGGGACCAAAGCAGCAACTACTGCCATCCCCCACATGCCAGCCACGGCAAGACATGGAGCAGCCCAAGCCACCCACACAACCAGCAGGACCACTGCAAATGTAAGTTATCACTTGTGACAGCACTGCTGCTGGCGAGACACCATAGCAGGAGCCTTTTCTTCAGCACATTTGTTAAATCTTTTCCAAGAGGTTTGCTCCGACACTGTTTCCACATTCCTTTCTTTTGTTGCGTGTTCCCATGAGCGTGTGCTGCTGCTGTGGACGTGAATAAAATGTCATGCTTGATGTGGTTTGTTCTAACTGTACTGGCCTTTTGATACGTGTAGTGCTATGTCTCCTTTCAGCTCTGGTGAGTGGTGGCTTCTCCCCTTCCTCCACAGCCACCTCAGGCTTCAGCAGCCAGGGTAGCAACACGCTGCCCTGCCCCTTCCCTCCGATCGCTCCCACCAGCCCCCGCAGCTCGACTGGCAAGAGGAGGAACAGGAAGAAGGACCACAAGAGCTCACGTATGACAAAGCGCCTGCCTCCTCCTTTTTACTCAACGATAAGGGGTCAGGTCAACCAAAATTCAAAGACACGCATTTTCTCATTTAATCTTCTGAGCTGTGAGATTTACTGGTGTTTCTGTTATTTTGTCCACCCCATTTATATCACTGAGGCCATGAAGGGATTTATTGTAGGACTGTTGTATTAAACTGCATTAGTTTTAGGCAGGTGTACCTAATAAAGTGGCAACTGTGTGTGTGTGTATGCAAGATTTCTGCCTCCAACTTAATACAGTGGAGGTGAAAGGGATTTGTTTGGGGATTTGAAGGATTTAACTTATCTTTGCCGACATCTCTGTCAGCTTTTTATTAGCTTTTGGCTCTTTGATATATACATTGTGTTTACGCAAACACGCAGACTTTCTATCCGTGGACACAGACCTCACCATCACTGTCAGACTTAATAGTTTCAACAGAGACTATTTGTTTCTTTGAGAACACTTTTCATGCAGTGCCAGCATCTGTACTTTGTGTTTAGTGCAAATTGGCAAATATTAGAATGATGAGTACACTAAACTTGGATAGGAACATGGTAAACACTGTGCTTGCTAATCATAGACATGTTAGCATTGTCTCCACGAGAATGTTGTCATTAGCATTTAGCTGAAAGCACCACTGTGCCTCTGTGCAGGCTCACAGAGCTGCTGACATGGCTAGAGCCTGGCATGACGTTCCATTCACATCCACTGTATTCCTTTGTAGACTAAAGGCTACCTGCAGGCCTAGATACCACCAGAGGTTGTTTTTGTAATTTAGGTGAACTGACCCTTTAAAGACGTTTCGCAGCTCCGTTAAAAACACCTTTCATTCCTGTTTCGCCCCCTCAGTGTGTGAACAGATTTGACTGATCACTGACGTAAACATGACTGACATAAACTCTGATAAGTGACTCATTCCCTTCCCATTCCCTTGTCGTCTCAGTGGGTGCATGTCTCTTCCCCTTACCCTCCTCCATTTTTTTGTCTTCCACAATCCCTCTCTTGTTCCATTTATCTGTCACTTCTCCACTAATATCTCTCTCTGATGTGTCCCCTCCCTCCCTCCCTGTCCCTCAGTATCTCTGGCGTCCAGTTCTGTCGGCCCAGGGGGGCAGGTTTTTCATGTGGAAACAAGCGAGGTCGTCCTGAGGGGGGATCCGCTCACAGGTTTTGGGATCCAGCTGCAGGGGGGTGTCTTTGCTACAGAAACCCTGTCCGCTCCTCCGGTCATCCGCTTTATTGAGCCCGACAGCCCAGCTGAGAGGTAACGCGCTGAGACACCTAACGAGTAAACAAATATCATATAGGGAGTCACCTTGAACTAGGCGGCCCCGGTGTTAATCATTCAGCCACATGTGGAAAAAAAGGCTAATTTTAGCCTGGTGTCTCGATGAGTATTTCAACTGAAGGCAAGCACATTAGAGCTACTGTGGGTTACAAAGTGGGGGTCAGGGCCCACAGAAGAGGTCACAAGATGAATTTGAGGGGTCATAAGATGATTTAAAGCAGAAGAAACATATTGTCTGCTATGCAAAGTTGAGCTTATTATTTCAGACTTTCATCTCATCTTTGCTTTCCATTAGACATTCCCATCAGCCTCTGCTTCATGATGACCCCAAGAGTATACAAGGGTTAATGCTAATTCACAAATGCTAGCATAGGAATAAAATGGTATACACTTCCTGTCTCCATTGGACATTTTTCACTCCAAAGTTTTACTGATGGACTATTGCTTGTCCATGTAAACAATGCAACATTAGATACAGTATAAATTTCATGTTTGAGCCTTATTTTGTAGCTAATTTTCATCTGCTAGCTTAATTCTAGCTCAAGATCGTGCAGTACTGTGTTGCTGAGACAGAGCCAGGTCTCAAACAAAGAAAGTTTTCTCCTAATTTGTCTGAAAACGCTATTTTAGTGTCAGAGTGTTCAGAGGACATGTGGCTTGTGAAAAAAATGGGTCCAATATTTACTCTGGTGACTATGGGGCAAAAGAATTGGCCATTATCCAACATGCTGCTAGGCTCCTAAAGAGGCAGGAAGTGGCAAAACCCATGTTACACAGCTACAGGAAATGGCTTGGAAGTGTGCCATCTCATTTCTGAACCGCCTCTGGTTAAGCTAAGATGGTGAACACGGTAAAAAAAACACCTGCCACACATCATCAATGAGTGCGTTAGCATGCTGACATTAGCATGTAGCTCAAAGCACCACTATGCCTAAATATAGCTTGACAGGGGAGCTAGCATGACTGTAGAGTATTAGTCTTTGGTTGAACTGGCAGGCGGTAGGGGTTGCAACAATCGATCGCAAGTAAACATTGCTTTCATTTTGAGGGGTCAACTGCCAAAAAAAGCTGTAGCGCTTGTCTTCTCCTGGCATGGTGATGGTTTATTTCTTTGGTGAGTGAGGTCAGAGGTTAACAGATCAGTCTCATCAATTTATAACAATGGTAACTTTAATCACAAAAGTGTTTCTAATGTAGCGGCAGTGGATTTATAAGACATTATCTGTGAGACATTGATGCATCCTGTGGTTCTTTTTAATGGTGAAAAGCCGCCCATATCGGCATGTAACGTTGTATTGATCAAGACTACATGTTGCAGTCTCATTAACACCCAGCTCCGATCAGGCCAGTGCATCGTATCTGTCCTTGTCTTGCAAGATTAATGGTGGTGTCTGTGCCAGCAGTGCAGGGCCGTCTCCCCTGGGTCTTGTAACACGATTAGTCCAGCAGCAGTTGGACAGGAGTGACTCAAGTACAGCGTCAGACTGCGATGTTGGCGTGTCAGCCTCCATACAAGGTTAATGAGCAGCGGTGGTTAGTGAATTAATAGCAGTTGACAGTGCTTCTGTGTTTGCCCTTGCAATTAGGGGTCTGATTAAATGTGTGATAGATGTGTGATTTTTTTTTTTTTTTTCTGTTTGTGTGCTTGCTTACTGAGGTGATTTTCAAGTGCAAGTAAGGTCAACGAGTCAGTGTGTTTATGCCAAGCCTTCAGGCTGTATTTCACTTTATAGATGGTATTTTAAACATTCAGCCTATGTGACATGTGGTGTCATATAGGCTGAATGTGTCACTCGTCAGAAGCTCGTCACTGAAGCAGGAATACAGAGCTTTGCCGATGCTGGTGCAGGCGTATTGAGGCCATTAGCAGATTTAATAGAAAGTTAAGCACCCAAAATGTTGGTACTTTATTAATCATCAAAGTCATTTATGAAGCAGCGGGGATACATTTATCATTGTTACGATATACAGAGTGTTGTACTTTTCTAGCTCTGTGTATGACATTGGAGACTGTCATATAGTGAATTGTTGTTTGGTATTTATGTATTCCTTTTGCACACGTGGAATGTGATTGGTTGCAGATTTACAGCCTATTTAAAATGACCTCTCATTCTCACAGACCATTTGCCTGATGAAAGTTGGGCACTGAAATGTCACAAATGAATGCAAGTTAGACAGCAAGTTGGAGTTTGTTTGCAACATTTTTAATTCATTATCTGTCAGACACTCGTTCATCCGAGGACTTTAAAGCTCTACTTGCTGATATTTTTTAAAGAAGTATGTGAGTGTGTGTAATGAATGCCTTGTGTGATTGAAGGTGTTTCTTTTATTTTTGTTTTTTCTGTGTGAAGGTGTGGGCTGCTCCAGGTTGGAGACAGACTATTGTCCATTAATGGGATCCCGACTGAAGATGGCACTCTGGAGGAGGCCCATCAGCTGCTCAGAGATTCGGCTCTAGCCAATAAGGTCACAGTGGAGATTGAGTTTGACGTCGCAGGTATCGTATTGTGAAGATGATTTGTTATTGTGCAATCTTTATAATATTTGTGTTTTCCTACTTACATTTATCTTTACATCAAATCCCAATCAGAGTCAGTGGTTCCCAGCAGTGGCACCTTCCACGTTAAACTACCCAAGAGAAGAAGCGTGGAGCTGGGCATCACCATCAGTGGTGAGTCTGTTAGTTAATGAGACAGACAGCAGGGGGCAGTGTTGCTCAATAATCCTCCACAAACATGCACGCTGTAATTCTCCTTTGAATCAATGTTCTGTGATCCATAAAACCCAGGCTTGCAAAACCATGAGGGTACATACCTCATTACCCCTGAATAATACAGGCCAGTACCGCTATTCATCATTACCCTTTCAGCTCTAACTAGCTCTGAAAAACACAAACAGGAAGTTTCATTAGTGCAACAAAGAGAAAAGGAAGTTGGGGTGATTGTTAAAAGGTTGAGAGTTAACACGGTTTTATCCTCATCTCATGCATCCTAAAAAGAGAAACTCTGATTTTTGCTCTATTTTACCAGCAAGTAAGAAACCTGGGAAGCCCCTCATCATCTCTGACATCAGGAAAGGAAGCATAGCACACAGGTATGTCCCATCATCACTCACAGCTAATGATATCACTGCTTATTGCTCCTCTAAGTCACATCCATTTTTTATATATATACAAAAATGGTCCATTCAGTTCAGGGAGACACACAACACTTTACCGTCCAGCGTGAACTAGGTTTTCTAGGCTTATGTGGGATTATTCATGAACAAAATAAAATTGTATGGTGAATCCACTGTGTAATAGACGACTAATTGGATTGAGCTATCAAAACTGGATCAGTAGGGCAGAGCAGCTACATCTCAGAAGGCTCAGTGTTGATTAGGTTGAGGGCGAGGTTACGGTCACCCCCAAGGATCCCACTGAGACACCGGGCTAATAGGATTTTCATACTGAGTCAGGAGATGCAGCTCCCTGCTTCCAGTTAATAGTTGTGATCCTCTCACTCTTGTGTCCGGTAGAACAGGCACTCTGGAGCCTGGAGACAGGCTGCTGGCCATCGACAGTGTGCGTCTGGAGAACTGCACCATGGAGGATGCCATGCATGTCCTGCAGCAGGCCGAGGACATGGTCAAACTCCGAATCCAGAAAGATGAGGATAATATTGGTACATTAATTAACACCAAATATACATCCAGTGGTTCCCCTTTGGCTTTCCATCTGACAACATTTGAAATGTCTCTAACTTGTCCACTAACAAGTGATGTCCCCTTTAAACTTCTCCAATGGTTTCACTTAAATAACTGTTCTTGGCCTAAAAACATAAAATTATCCAATTAAAAGGGAAAAAAAAGGCCAAAACACTGAACTCAAATTTGTGCAGTTGAACTTTGTTTTTCTTCTTTCCAACCCTGTTAAACATCTTGTGACCCCTCAGGTTTGTCTTGTGACCCTTTGAAGGGGCCTGACCCCTAGGTTGAGCTACAAGTAGCAAGTACTTGCTAATTGATTTATTGCTTGGTCCATATGAATGTCAGAAAATAGTAACTGTTGATAACCCAACAGCCCAAACTCTAAATATATTCAAGGGAAATAGGTATTTTTCAACCTGGAACCTATTTTCCTTTGTGTTTGTGTCTAAAGTGACTAATGGGGCCAACTGTTTTTGAAACTGGTCCAGTATAGATGGAGAGCAAGGAGGCAATGCTCTGTTGAGTTAAATAGTTCTTATTATTTGTCCATTTGCTCAAACGTCTTTATATGTGTTATCGTAAGAAGTGTTTGATGTGTGTCTCCCACGTGCTGCAGATGAGCTGGAGATGTCAGGCTCTATAATCTACACTGTTGAGCTGAAGAGATACAACGGACCTCTGGGCATCACGATTTCTGGCACAGAGGAGCCCTTTGACCCCATTGTCATTTCTGGGCTCACCAAGAAAGGCCTGGCAGAGAGGTGAGAGGAAGGCAGAGGTGAGAGGTGAGGAGTGACCGGCCGGGGGCCAGGATAGTTATTTAAGAGGATGGTGACACTTAGATTAGGCTGAGGTTAGTCAAATCTGTAGCGGCCCACTTTGGAAAGAGTTTTTTTTTTTTTTTTTTCTAAAATAAACAAGGCTGCACACAATGGCCGTCTCGTCTTTTTCTGTAACAAGAAGCCTCTTTGTTTCTGTCTCGGTCAGCGCGCTGGCAGCCTGACAGGCTTCCCGGCCAGCCTTTCGGTACTGTCTGGTATACTCTGGTATCTGTCTCCTCTGCTCTCCCAACCCTGCAGGACCGGGGCCATCCATATAGGGGACCGAGTCCTGGCCATCAACGGGGTCAGTCTGAAAGGAAAGCCGCTGAGCGAAGCCATCCATCTCCTGCAGATGGCCGGCGAGTCGGTCACCCTCAAGATCAAAAAACAAGCCGACCGTAGGTTTCCTTCCCCTCAATTTATGACTTATTTACTTGATCTTATAAACAACAGTTTCAGAGCTGAGACAAAAATGAGCAAACTCCAAAAATTGGGGAATCAATCATTAAAACAAATGAAAAGGGATCATAAGAGTAGAAGAATTCATAATAGTGTTGCTTTATGACACAACATTAAAATTCACTTCACATTTCATTTTGTCTGTCGTTAATTTTTTCCAAATGTTTTTGTTCAGTTCTACATTACCTTCATCCCTCACAGATCACACGTTGTTCTCCTTTGGATCTCACAGTGAGAAAGCACTTTAAAGAAAAAAAAACAAAACTTAATTTATATTCCACTGGACTTTACACAATAGGGGAAAAAGAAAGAGGAAGACAGAGAAGATAAAGATATAAAAACCACAAAAATAAGGTTGTAGATCAAAGAAAAACAGTATGCTTTTAAAATGTGCAATGATTTGGGTTTTTCTGAAGCTTACCGGCAGTGAAAGTGATGCCATAGAAATGACAACAAGTGCATCTCTTCCCTGTTTAATGCTGATTTGATCTGCTGTTCATTTCCAGAGTCTGATGGCCGACATCTTCCGGACAGAGAGGCTGGTTTTCTAAGTGACACAGAGGATGAACTGACAGACTTCCAGAAGACCAGCAAACACTCTGAGGTCTACTCTGCCACTGTGCCCAGTATAGACTCTGCAATGAGCTCCTGGGATAGCTCAGGGTTTGACGCAGGCTACGGTAGCCAAGGTGAGGCTCACGGGACGCTGGCTGTCGAAAAATGACCCATTTCCTGTGCCGCATCTAATGAGGTCAGTGGATTGTCTCGGTTTTTCAGGGACATATCTTCACAAAGCGTCCGATATATTGCTCAATCCAAATGAGTGGCGACGTTCAAAGCCCAGGAGCCAAACCAGTTCCAGCTCTGTAGGCCTAGTCCACCACCAGTCCGCGCTGTATGATGGGAGATTCACTGAGGATGAGTGGGACAAGATGCCTGGGTAAGTGCACACACCTGCAGATTCCTTCCCGTCAACATCTCGTTTCATGTCAGTGCAGTTTTGAGTGTTTTTGATTTCACAGTAAAGGGCTGGTTTAAATCACGTTCTGTGCACAAGCAGTGGTGGAAAAGTACAAGTACATTTATTCCACAGCTGAAGCCTGTGTGTAGTCGGGGCGCCTTGTGGTGTTTCTTTAAGTTCTTTAAGTTATTAGCAAACAGAAGTTTCCCCTCTAAACTTATCACACTGTTTAATTGACATAATTAAGGCCTAGAGAGGAAAAATGATTGGATATTTTACTCAAGAATGAATACAGATTTGTGTAGCAGAACTTTTCTTCTTTCCTCTCTCATTAATCATCTAACATGACCACTCAGATTTATCTGTGACCCTTTAGAGGGGCCCGGCCCCCGGGGTTGGGGACCACTGGACAGCTAGCTAACTGTATATAAAGTATCTTAAACTAGCTTCATGTCGAGCAGATGCAGTAAAATGCTGCTTATGCTTTGTTAAATCAGTATCATGGATGAGTACTTTCACTTTTGATATTTTTGAGTGTATTTAGCCATTATTATTCCTGTACTATTACTTCAGTAAATGAGTACCTTTTCCACCACTGCATGTCAATCAAAGCTTCTGTGATTTTCTTTTCCCCTCTTGGGTTCATTGACGAAGGCAAGCTGAATTCATTTTGTGTTGTATGCTTTCATGTGTTGTGCTTTTCCAAACTGTCCTTTTCTCTTCTTTCTCAGGTATTCTCTCTCTCATCTGCTTTACTAACTGCCCACGAGCTCTTTGGTGTTTCACATAGATGCATCTTTTTCTGTCACCCCTTGTCCACACCAAAAAAATGCTTCCTCAGAAAGCACCTAAAGCGCCCAAGGATACATCAGCCTTATCTGTCTCTTCACACTTTTTTTTTTCCCCCTGAACTTTTGTGTCACATGCTTTCAATTTTCTGCAATTTTTTTGGGTGACTTTTGTAAAATTGAACTCTTTCAAAGGCTTTATCTAATCTAGCGGACTCCTCAGCGTTTGAGCTGCCACAAGTGAGAGAATTTACAGTAAACCTTCAATGTGAGAGCGTTTCCAAAGGGACTCTACAGCACGCAGCCCCAAAAACTGCATTTCCCATGCTGCTTTTGTAAGCGGCTCCAGCCTCGAGACCACAGGGCTGCTCTCATGTTCTGGTTCCTGCGTTGTCATAGATTCGTCAGCCCTCCTCGTTGCCATGGCACCCTGCACCAGGAAGACAGCTTCTGGTCCCAGGCTCTGCAGGACCTCGAGACCTGCGGCCAGTCAGAGATTCTCAGGGAGCTGGAGGTAGGCCTGCCTGTCATCTGCACCCCCCTCCCGCTCCCGTTTCCTCCTCCATCTGCTTTGTCCTACTCATGTATTCACAGATCGGTGTCAGCCGAAATGACCATGCCAGATGAAGCATTATGATAATCGCCAGAGTGTGTAATCTGTTATTAAATCTGACAAGGCAGGCCAGGCACCTGCTGGCCTCTTAATCAGGCCCTGCGCACACTTCATGAGAGGTTAAATGTGTTTTTATTTGTCCAAATGGAAGCCTTTTTTCTCTCCTTAATACACGCTGCTCTAATAATCCCTGTGATTTTGTGCTCTTTCAGGCATCCATGACAGGTAGCGCTCTGAGTCTGTACCTAGAGGAGACCAAAACCAATGAAGACTCAATGTTTCCATCTGAAATTAGTCCCATTAAGAGGGAGGAAATCCAAAGCGAGCCTAAGAACAAAAGCAACCTGAACATGTCAGCTGAAGCCAGAGACGGACCGTCCCGGGGCAAAGGGGACCCCTCTGATATTTTGTCCCCTACCACTCTGGCACTGCATAAGGTAGTTCTGTTAATGATTTAGCTGCCCATATTTAGCCTAATGTTTTGATCCCTAGCAACACTAATAATGTAAAAAGCTAAATTAGGATTTTTTAAGAAGAATAAAAATACCACATATATATATATTTTTAAATGTCTGTCTCATAATATGCCAAAGTAAGTTTACATTTTACCCTATTTTATCCATTTCCTCTTCCTTTTTACCTTGTAACAATATTATCATACCCTGTAATATCATCAATCTTATAAAAAGTACTTTACTCTTAAAGGTCTAGTGTGTAGGATCGAGCAGATATATAATATTTGTAATTATGTGTCCATTAGTGTATAATCACTTGAAAATAAATGTTTTCGTTACCTTAGACTGAGCTCTGTATATCTACAGGGGGAGCAGATTTTCCTCCACAGAGTCCACCATGTTTCTACAGTAGCCCAGAACAGACAAACCAAACACTGGCTAAAGAGAGCGCCTTCACGGTTTGAGCAGCCTCTGTAGAGGAGAGGTGACGTGAGGGTTAGTCAGCTAGTTGTAATCTGCAACCTAACTGCTAGATGCCACTAAATTATACACACTGGACCTTTAAACGCAAAGTCATTGCTCCCTTATCTGACTTGTTTTCGAGCATATTCTCCAAGTATCCGGTAAGTCTTTTATTGACAGTAAGTCCACTGCAATTTGCTTGCTGTAACCTGAAGTGTCAGTGATGATTGGTCAATCACTCACCTGCACTCACGGCTTGATGAACATGGCACAAACAACAGCACCCTGAGGGAATCTGCCCATTATAAAGTTTATACCTGTGTGCCTCCTTTCCTTAACTCACTGTGCCTGTCGGTACACTGTAACTGGACCCAGTGGATACCTGGCCAGTCAGGACTTGCAGTGTGTGTACAACAAAAACACACAACACTCATTATACACTACCCAGGTAGCTGCACATACTGTGACCCCATCCTGTGCCTGCTTGCTTGTTTGCTGTCATCTGTGCATCTCGACTGGGCTGAAACTGGGGCAGCAATAACAGGACGCATCACAGTCCTGCAGCGTGGAAATTAAAAATGTTTTGAGTTGACACATCCGACATGATATCACGGAAAGTTATCTCACCTTAAAGCTGTTTCTTGTTATGGCTATACCTGCTGACCTGTTGTAGTGGCGGTCTAAGTCCAAAGAGAAACAATGACACAGAGGCGTGTGGCTGTAAAAACTTCTGCTGTTTAGTATATACAGCAGGTGGAAGGTGGACACAATAAAACACACCTGTACAGTACTGTAAAAAAAAAAAAAAAAAAAAAAAAAACACACACACACACACACACACACACACTGCAATGGCTGTGCAACAATTACTACAATTGTGAAGTAAAAGTTTGCAAGATGCTATAAAATACCTGCCGCACCTTATATTTTATAGACTATTATACAGCTTTCATCCGGTCACCAAATTAAAGGAATAGTTTCTTCACTTTGTAAAAGGTTAGATAAGATTAATACCACTCCCACACTACTACCAGCAGCTTGTTCCTTTAGCTTAACTCATCTTAGCATCCACTCTAGGAAGTCACTGCACATGAGAAAGAAAACAAGACACAACATGTTCGTTAGTGAGCTTAAGAGATGCTTTTAGTAAAATTTTGTTATCTTTGGGCAAAGCCAGGCTACATGTTTCTTCTTGTTTCTAGTCTTTATGCTAAGCTACGCTAACTGTCTGGCTGCAGCTCCATATTTAACAGACCAATATAAGAGTGGTATCCATCTTCTCATCTAGCACTCTGTATTCATTTATATTTTAAGTGCTGGAACTGGCTGTTAAAGGGAAACATCAAATCAGAATCCCTTTACTTGGCATGGAGAGTACTGCTGACTCAGCCTGAGAAAATAGTCGTTTAATATATAATGTTGTATGCGGTCTTCTGAGACTCTGGAGGGAGCTTTGTCAAGTCTTGGAGACATTAAATTTTTAACGTGAAGCCTATTTAGAAACCGGAGACGAGCAGTTTAGAGGTTGCAGGCATTTAGGAGGCAACTGGATCCAATGAAAGATGCTGTTGAGTTGCATTATTAGTAGGATCCAATATTTTTGGACTATTTTTGACCCTTGATGGATCGATTTCTGGCCATCCTTTTTTAAGTCTCTCACCAGTCCCCCAGCTTTATAAAGGTGAAATACTTAATTGCTGCAGCATATTTTCACATAGTGTCAAAGGTCATGTGTAAAAGTCTGTATGTTTATGAATATGTGCTGTGCTGTACGATATCCATTAACTCTAAGGTTCCCTGTTTTTGCAGGTGACTGTAAGGAAGGACCTTGAGAGCCATGACTTTGGTTTCAGTGTGTCCGACGGGCTCCTGGAGAAAGGGGTTTATGTCAACATGATTCGCCCGGATGGCCCTGCTGACCGAGCAGGGTTAAAACCTTTCGACCGCATTCTTCAGGTACCGCATTCTTCAGGTACCTCTGTATAGCTACAGCACTGACTATATATAAAGATGGATGACATGACAGCTCCCCAAAAATGAAACAGACCATCACGATTGCCACCTGGTGGCTAGGTCATAAACCCTGCCCCCTCCATGTCAGCTGATAGGACATGGACCAAAATAAAAAAATCAAAGTACACATCAAATACACTTTTCCCAAATATGGTTTCTCATTCTATTCTATACGCTTATGTGAAGTGCTCATTTTACTGTTTTGTTTGTTAATAATTAGTTATTTGATGCTATAAAAAGGGGTGTAACATCATGATTGGCAGCTGACCCTAATCTGCAACTGAGGCGGCGTATGGGCAGGACCTCGATACTGCCTTTCCACCCCTGAATAAGGACTGCACAGACTCCGGCTCCAAAGGATGTCACCAGCGCAAGATGGCAGCATCCGTATCAGGATATTTGAGCCTCATTTTTGTACGGTAGAAAGACATGGAATGAGTCGTCCATCTTTATATACAGTCTATGAGCTGCAGCCTGCAGCCGATTAGCTTAGCATAAAGACTGGGAGTAAGGGTGCTTAGCTAGGGGAAACATTCTGCTACGCTAACAGTCTCTTGGCTTTATTAAGACATATGCTTATTCACTTCCTTCAGAGAGTTAAAAATATTAAAGCCACAGCTAGCACAGTTAGCTTAGCTTAGCAACTGGAAACAGAGAATTGGCTAGCTTATTCTGTGCAATCTGTCTGCCTGCATTTAAAGATTGGGGGGGTTTCTTGGTGTTTTCTGGATGTACACCCAGCTATGGGTCTGGCCCATAGCTGGAAGTGTTTTTCATTGCTTTTCTGCTAGAAAACTAAATAAAATGAAGCTCTCAACAATGAAGCAATAGACAATCAACTATTTCTGTCAAAGAAATATGTTGTAGCATGTTGAATGATCTCATTAATTCTGAACTTCCAGGTGAACCGTGTCAGGACCAGGGACTTGGACTGTTGTCTAACGGTGCCCTTAATTATAGAGGCAGGAGACGGCCTGGATTTGGTCATTAGCAGGAATCCACTGGCAGCAGCAGACACTGGGCTGCCCGACAACTGTGACGACCCCTCAAACTCGCTGTTCTGCTTTCCAGAGCGCAGAGCCAACAGCATCGCCCTGTGACCACAAGGATAGACACTCGCTTTTGAAATCACTGTTCCGCCGGGACCTCACACACATCTCGTCAAGCACGGTTAGGTTCGTCACATTGTACCTCTCAGACAGACATACACTCGTGCTCAACACGCAGAACATCCAGAAACGGCCACTCTCACCGCCTGAAAGCCTCTCTCACTCACACAGTTACAAGTGCATGTGCTCACTCCTGCCGGTTCTAGTCACTGTGTTCACATGATGCAGTTCAGAGGAGGCTCTGGCTTCAGGGCAGCCAGCCCCCCAACCACTTCCCCCTCCAGAGGCAAAGCCACATGCAGGGTTATATAACAGGGGAGTCATAGCTTCTGACTGAGCCAGGATGTCAACACACACGCCTCAGCTCCAGAGAGTCAAGTGCTGCACACACACGCACTGCACATACTATCTTTTGCTTTAATGAGCCTATTGTTCCCATTGAAAGAGCCTTTACCAATTGTTGTTCACATAAAATACGCACATGCAATGCTTTACGTGCATATGAAACACACACACACACTGATGCACAAGGTGTTAATGGACTCAAGGTTCAAGCCACATTGTGCATATTGAGTTATTTCAGCCACGACTTGGCTCAACGCCCTCGTTTCCAGTCTCACCTCCACGCTGCCTGCCCTAGAGAGGGGACAGTGCCTCCAAATAGACATAATGCTCTCTGCTACTTGCCAAGCATCATTAACTATATTTCAAATCCCGTTATATCTTAATACCAGGAATGCTTGTGAAGACACTCTAACCTTTCTGCTTTAAAGTGGGGGTCCAATATGGAGAAATGGTTTCTGATTGGTTCCAGAGAGGCTTTAGCGTTCAGTGATGAGCCAGCCACATGTTTACAAAGATGTTCATTTCAGTTTCACATTCATGCACACGTTTCTAACACTGCATTTGCACATAAGGCACATTTTTCTGATACAGCCTGCTCAAATTCCCCTTTCAGTTTTTTTACATTCACTGAGTGAATTTGCGTCTCCGTATGTGGCATTGCACCAGAATGACTTATGAGTTGGTCCATCACTATGCTTCCTTAAGTGAATCACATCCTTTCCCAAAACGGAGGATGAAATGCCTTTCAATTTTCAGTGATGAATGATTTTGTTTTCACTTTCACATCTGACTGGATTGATCATCTGTTGTCTTCCTCTCTGCAGTAGCTGTTTTTCCTCCCAGTGTCTAGAAGCAGGTAAAGCATGCATAGGGTTTGTCCTCAGCAGATAACTCTTCCTTATACAAAAACAACACTGGCATAATTGTTGTCTGCTCCAACAGGACCTTTGTGAGAGTGCTCCCTTTTTTCATCATGACATTGTGTTTTTATAAAGCTTCTGTGCAACAAATCTGGCAAAGCTGCCTCTCCGGAAATAAGAAACAGGTTTGGTTTCATGTATTGGCTGATGTGATGATGTTGTGAGATAGTTGCAGCGTCCCGTTTAGAGCAGCCTTAGAGACTGATTCCTCCGTGGGACGGTAACTTTTTCTTGATTTCAGTCTCGTCTTATATTTAATGTCATGTTGTATACAGAGGCCTATTTTTAAGGTTTTATATTGATTTACTGTATTGTACCTTTACTGTATAATGTATCATGGTATTCAGTGCTTTATTTTTATTTACAGTACATGCGCATACAGTATAGTATCTTCATGTAAGCTGTGATACTGAATGTGGCTGCACAGTTTTTTTTTTTCCACATCCTCCCTGACTATGTCAGGAATTGTTTCAAAGAAACTTGAAAGATTTATTGGATATTATTTTATTTTTGTTATTTAATTTATTATAAATTAAGAAATGTATTTCTTTTTATGAGAATAAAGTTATGAAACCATAGTTGATTTGGCTCTCTCCAATTACAACACTGATTCCAAAAAAATGGAATAACTATTTTGATTTATTACCCATAAACTGAAATATTTCAAGTTTTCTTTGTTTTCATTTTGACGATTATGGCTTACAGCTCATGAAATTCAAAAATCCAGCATTTCCAAATATTAGAATATTTCATAAGATCAATTTTTAAAAAAAAGATAATACAGAAAAATCAAACTTTTGAAAAGTTTGTTAATTTATGCATTTAATTCTTGGTCTGGGCTCCTTTTGCTTGAATTACTGCATCAATGCGTCATGGCGTGGAGGCGATCAGCCTGTGGCACTACTGAGGTGTTATGGAAGCCCAGGTTGCTTTGGCATCAGCCATTCAGCTCATCTGTATTGTGGGGTCTGACATCCGTCATCTTCCTCTTGATAATACCCCATAGATGCTCTATAGAGTTCAGGACAAGTGAGTTAGCTGGCCAATCAAGCACAGTAATACCTTGGTCAACAAACCAGTTCTGAGTAGTTATGGCACTGTGGGCAGGTGGCAAGTCCTGCTGGAAAAGGAAATCAGCATCTCCATAAAGCTTCTCAGCAGACAGAAGCATGAAGTTTTCTAAAATCTCCTGTTAGATGGCTGCGTTGACTTTGGACTTGAGCAGTGGACCAGTTCTTCTCCTCAGCCAAGGACAAATGCTTCTGACGTTGTCTCTGGTTCAGGAGTGGCTTGACAGTAGGAATGTGATACTTGTGGCCCGTTTCACAGACCCGTCTGTGTGTTGTGGCTCTTGGTGCACAGACTCCAGCCTCAGTCCACTCGTTGTGAAGCTCCCCCATGTTCTTGAATCAGCTTTTGCTTGACAATCTTCTCAAGGCTGCGGTCGTCCCTGTCGCTTGTGCACCTTTTCCTACCGTACTTCGCCCCCTGAACAGCCAGTCCTTTGAGCAATGGTCGTCTGTGCCTTACCCTTGTCAATTCAGAAGTCTTCCCCATCATTGCAGTAGTGTGTACTGAATCTGACTGAGATTCAGGATATTTATACTGCAGAAATAATTATTTCTGTCTGTAATTATCAACATTGAAATCAACAAATACTTGAAACATTTCAGTTTACATGTAATGAGTCTGGAATATATGTCATTTACACTTTCTGAAATAACTAAATATTGAACTTTTTCCTGCCAAATCATGTTTCACTCTAGATTAATCAGCTGACTTTTTATCTGCCACCATCATCAGTCCCACTTTATGGGACAGTCCCACAGCCTCAGTAGTACTAATTAGCGAATGTTAGCATGCTAACATGTGAAACATGGTAAACATACCAGCTTAATGCAAGTTTGTTAACACTGTCATCCTGAGTATGTTAGCATACTGACACTAGCACTTAGCTAACATAGCCTCATACACTTTTTTTATGTTTCACCACCACCACCACCCACCATTTTGTTTGATTTTTCCTGCTGTGAGCAGCTCCTCTGTTACCTTTGTGCATTGCATTGTGGGAAAAAAAGTGTCTATCAGCAGCAGCACACTCTAAAATCAACCCTGTTCACCCTGCTATTGATATACTATGTCACTTTTCTAGTGGGAGGACACTAAAAGCCTGTTTAGAATCAGTATGTAGTGTGGATTTAGGACACAGTTTCCAGTGCGGTCGATCATGTTGACTAGCCTCACCAATGAATTGGCCCACCCTTACCGGTTCTTAGACTGTGACACTAAATCTGCAAGGACTCATTGAAATGGACAAGTGAACTTTCTAGCCTTTTATGCAATGCTAGTAGAATTTCATTGAAGGAATTACAATGCATAACATTCAAATGCTGGGTTTCTTTGTACTTCACTGTTCTGCACAGCTGTTTAAATCCAAAGTCTTAGTTCTTTGTCTTTCCCTTGACTCTTCACAGAAGTGCATCTGCAAACTCAGGTAATGTAATTTCACAAAGTGCTGTCCCATTTCCATGACGCATTTGGAGTGCTCGCTTTTTGCCTGCACCCAGTCACTTAAGTTGATCATCTAAGTGACGTAAACTAAAGTCTTTGGGGGTTCTGACACTGGAACACCAGTGACATGCCCAAATAAGACAGTACCTTCTCGGTGGGTGAGATGTCAGTGCAGTTAACACCTGCTGGGGGATGTTAGATTGATGGTGGGAGAACACACTGAAAAATTTAGGACAGGTGTCGATGAGCAGTCACAGGGAGTGGAAGGAGGTCAGGGTGGTATGATCTGCTTGATGGAGGACATATGTGCAAGTACATATAGATAGCTATTATAGGGATGGAATCAAGATGTATTTTCAACATAGACGGAAGGCTATTGATCAAGTTTGGAGGGGGAGAGCAGTTATACGATCAAATCTACTGCTCACAGTCCAAAACTAAAGGAAGCAATGCTTAACAGTGTTTGATTAATGGGTTAAATCTCATGCAACTTCTTCTAAATCAGAGAGTAGAGGCTGTGCACACACTAAAGAGTTCTTCTAATTAAGTCATCTTGAAATTTAAGAACTGTAATGATATCCTGGTTGGAGTCATTCCTGCAGGGCCTGCATGTCTATGATGACAACAGATTCAGTCTCTAATCATCTGTGCAAACTGACATTTCCTTGATTGTGATTGGCTGAACAAAGCCATTGTATAATACTCTATTCCTGCATTCATATGTGTTAGAATAATTGGAAAAATTAGTTTCCAGCAAGAAAAATTCAAATGAACACCCTGTCAAGTTGGAACAACTTGGAAAGTTGCCGACAATTTTGCTGCACAACTTGCTGACTCATGTTGGACAAAGTAAATGTTTGATTAATGGAAAGAAACTTTTTGAATTCACATATTGCATACCATTTTTTTGCTCACGTTATTTGTAATATGGTATTAAGTTGTGTTAGTTGTTGTCCAGATAGAGTGACATAGATTAGTCATACAAGCTAAAAAATATATTTAGTGTATTTAGCGGTTACAGTCTGGATTACATTTTGTATTTAGTGTAATTTCTTTTGATCCCCATAGTAGATTTCTTCCATTGAACAGTTCCAGTATTTTATTGGTACCCTGTCAACCGTGGGCCATATTATAAAGCTACTAACATGTCAGCCCTGTCACTCAATAATTTTCAGCCTCAAAAATTCAATATCTGACATACTGGTGGAAATAAATACTGTATATTAGCATGCAGACATTTCTCCTCTTTACAGATGTGAATGCTTCAGACATGTTCGTGCATATAGAGAATAAAAGATACTGACACAAAGAAATTCCCAAAGAAAAACATGTTTATTTGTAATCTATATAGAAAAGATGCAATGTGCATCTCAAAGGGGACAACTGTGAGACAAAAATACTTTGGTACACTTGAATTTCCAAGTAGCACAAGTTTTTATGGACAAAGCAGCACGGTACTGTGGTGGCTCCTGCACATGCTTCAGGATAACAATTCCTTCAGATTCTGGACTCAGCTGTGCGAGTTGTTCAATTATTGAACAGCACAATTATTTTAAATGATGATGGTACATTTTGAAGGAGCACAGAATGCCATTGCTTCAATGACTATTGCGCATTGAAAAATGTAATCCAGGCTCACAATGTAACCAATATTTAGATGACGAATTGCTGAGTTTTCAATAAAATCAATTAATCTGTGATGGTGTTCATATGATGTACAGTATAAAATTGTTACAAAAAGGCATATGTGATTTACAAACAATTCAAATTCTACAATACAAATGCCTAAACATGAAAAACTAGAATCCAGTGGTAGTTACGCAGAGCACGTCTGCTGCTGAAATGAGCACGATGGAGAGAGCGGTTAGGATGTTTAGATAAGAGTTAGGTTTTTACTTTTTAAGTGAAGTTCTCACAGATCCTATGAACAATTATCAGTCAGAACATTGGATGTCAGATTAGCCTAGTCTATTTTGTCATTGTCTTAGCAAGGAGATCACTAGATACTGTATATCAAAGTTTACAATATCAAAAAGTTAGAAGCTAAAAACTTTTCCTCCTGAAATGGGTTGCAAATGTAACTGCAATACCTTGCAACAATAAAAACAAATACTACAATAAAGGTGAAACAACATATAAAGTGCAAAGAGAGATTTCAATAAATGCACTGGGACTGATAGTAGTCACACAGGCAGTGTACAAATACTTAAAAAAAATGCCACTTCCCTTTTTTCCTTTACTTCCTCTTCAACCGTTTTTGAGGACGGATCTTCTTCAGAATGCATTTCTCACAGTATTTGGCCAAGGCCTTGTTCAACTTGTAACTTAAAGGACGTCAAGCAAGATTAACTCTATACACTGCATATTGCCACTTAACATGTTACAGATATGTACTCTGACAGATGTGGGTGGCTCATGGTACATTCATTTTCACTGCAGGGATGAACAACAACAAGAGATTAGAAGTTAGCTCGGGCAACGAGGCTGCCACAAACAAGTCAGGGTGTTGAGACACTTTCTACCTTTTACACACTTAATTACTCGTTTAGTTTACTAAATTTATGTGAAGTGAGAATTTCATCTTTTCTTCTATTACACCAAAAAAAATCAAATTCATCATCTCTCCGGAATCAACAGAAAGGTAGTAAACATTGAACATGTTCTATCTCAAAATACTGCCTAAGCTGAGATCAGTGCCAACTACAGAGACAACAGTTGTAACATCAACAATATTGATATAGTAAAAAATAAAAAAAAAAAAATTACAAGAGAAAAAAAATTACAACAATAATATATAACTCTCTTCATAGAAATCAAACCAGAGTATCTCTAACGTGAATATACTGGACAATGTAAACCTACCATTATCAATGTTAGCAAATATGATAATAACACAGAAAGCACATCAATCTTATTCCTCTCACAGAGAGCGCTCACATCATTGTTTCTACAATGGTGTGGGTGGGCTTGATCAAGCCATTGTTCCCGTTTGGGTCCAGGGGCTGTGTCAGCTCGCTGCCCTTCAAGCTGTACTCTTTCGGGCGAGAGCTCACGCCTGACTTCGCCGGGGCTGCCACGGCTTTGATCCTCTGAGGGAAGGAAATGAGGGATTACGTTCATGATCATCAGAAACTGGAGCAGTTTAAGGCTCAGTGGTACATACTCATAATTCAGCATGTTTAACATCTGTATTTGTGTGTATGTAAATCTAAAACTGAATCAATATATACAAAACGCACTATTATTAAAGGAATAGTTACACATTTTGCATATTTGCTTTCTTGCCAAGCGTTAGATGAGAAGATTGATGTCATTGATGTCGGCATGCTAAATATGAAGCTACAGCCAGCCTGGTTGACTGACTCTTGATGGGCCATGTTGACAAGGGTCATGTGACCAACAGGAGCAGCACAGCTAGCACTACCACTAGCAAGCTAATCTGCTAACATGTTTACTACCAACTGACCACTGTAGGCATGGGAATCGCTCATCATCAGAAACATATGAAGTATGCTCTAAGATGCGAAGGAGCGATATATTACAAAATTTAAGGTAAGTTCAGAAAATTAGCCTATTTACACTGATTTTTGTGCAAATTAAACATCTAATGTGTTAATTTGTGAGCTTTAGAGTTGCTGGTCGGGGGATTCTGTTACGTTGCGACAGCGTTGAGCCAGCGCCAGGCCAGCTGCTTCCCCAGTGTTTATGCTAAGATAAGCCAACCATGTCCTGAGTCTAGCTTCATGTTTAGGGTATAGATATGAGTGATATCAATCTTTTCATCTAACTCTCAGCATGAAGGCAAGTAAAGAGTAATGTAAAATTGTTCCTTTAACAGGCACAAAAGGGTTGAGTCAGCTCACCTCGATCAGGGGTCCCTCAGACTGTAAGATCTTGATGACCATCACCATGGGGATGCAAATCATGGAGGACAGGGCCAAACACCAGCCCAGACCGATAGCCCAGTCAGGGTACTCATACACCTTGTTATAGGTCAAGGGCTTGTACTTCACCAGGGAGAAGACAAAGCAGCCCTGAAAAACACATGCTTCATTCAGTAGAAGTTGGAAACCTTTCTGTGACCTTGAAAGTATCAACACGTCACATGTTCGTGACACCAGTACAATAAAGCGACAGTACAAAGAGCTGCCGCTGATCTCTCACCATGCAGAGAACAGGAGTGATTATGGTCCAGCTCCATTTCATCCATGGGTTTGGTCTGTAGCCAATCATATCCTCAAGTCCATCATAGAAATTATCAACTCCTGTTCAACACATAGAGAAGAGAGAATATATTTTAGCATACGTGGTCAAAATAATGAACATTGTACATTCTGCTCACATGTTATTGTTTTTACAGGATGACCTTGATATTTCCCTTTGGAAATGATTAGGTTTATGGTCCCTTATCTCTGTTTGTCCTAAACTGCAGCATATATTTCCACTGGGTCATGTTCCATGTGCTGTATATACTATAAACAGTCTCAGCTTTGTCAGTTATTAACTAGCTTACTAGGTCATCATTTATCTTTCCTCAGTGTTGACTGTAGTGAACTATGTGTTTTATTGCATTGTTAAGGGGTCTGTGTGTGTGTGTTTGGACTGTGTTTAAATGTGCCTGACGTTTGTTATTATGCTCTTTTGTAATATTAATGTTCATAATATTTGGTTTTAGTCTGGTCTAATTCCTTTTTTAACATCTGGTAAGGGACTAAAGATGGAAAGTAGCCTGCTAGACTGTGGATTATCTATAGATTTTCTGTTTTCAGAGCACTAATTAGCATTATAGATGATAAATGAACAAGTTAATATTACATTATATTTAATATTTAATTGGCAAATATGAGGGGTTACTCCCACCATGGCATCATTATTCTGACACTCAGCCTCACGGCCACAACAAAGCACTTATAGTGACTGCACGTTTCACAGATGCATGATTTATTACCATAAAAACAACCAGATGCCTTCATGTAAAGACTACAATGTTAAATAAACTAGTTTATTTCTGGAAGATGCAGCGTTGCTTTAATTTCAATTAGGTTTTTTCTCATTAGGGTTTTCCTTCAATAATGGTAAGATCTAATTTAATGGGAGGCAACCCTGGACAGCCAATCACAGTCTAGCATGGGACCATCACCATCCCCATCCCCACCCACATCACCACGCCCCTCCATGCAGTTAAATGTATTTACTACTGACATGAAAAGAACCACAAGGACACCTTTGTTTACCACCAAAGAGAATGTTTGCGCTTTTTTTTCCCACCTCTTCAGGATCATTACTTTGAAAAACGACACACACTACAGACCCCTATCACATAAGAGTCGTTTCCACTTACCATAAACCCAGGCTACAGCAATGCATTCAAAGAATGCAACCCACAAAAGGCACACACCACTGGCTGCATAGTAGTCAAAGAGTTGAAACACATACATGCCACCCTGGAAAAAGAAAAGGAGAAAAGCTGCATTAATTATCTCTCTGATGCATGTGGAAGGAAGAAAAGTCACAGAGATAGAAGGGAGTATTAAAGCAGAGTGGGTGGGGAGGGTGTTGAAAGCAGCAAGAATGCTGGCACCCAACCAACAGAGGCAGAGTTCAACAGGTGCTGAGACGTCATTGAAGCACAGTTAACTGCTAAACGGAAAACGGCATTCCGAATTGTTCCATTCAGACACACAGGATGTCAGTGGTGAATGTGATAGGAAGCCATATTTGGTCTTAACAATGCAGCAGCCAACAGGCAAGTGGAAAATCTGTTGCATTATCTCTGCCGATGATCCGAATGTGCAGAGTCTCTTTTCCTTTTCTAAACAAGATAAGCAGCAGAAGCAAGTGAGAGCGCAGAGGCTCCGTAAAGCGACTGTTGGTGAACTTACTTTCGTTACCATGGCGAGTCCCAGGAGATAGCTCATGAAACACATCACAGCTATAAAGATCTCCCGTCGGTAACCCTTCCTGAGGAGGGATGGATATAGATCCACAATGGAGGTGATCTGTCCTTCCACTTCAACAAACTGTGGGGACAAAAGCCACTACTTAGTTCTCATGGGAAAAAAAATAAATAAATGTCTCCTTCTGTGTGCATGCAGCTCTTGTTTGGCCTCTACAAACCAGTGATTAGAGAATGAGAGCTGTCTTTGTTGGGCAGTAATGAGAATTTAAACAGGGCTCCTCTCTGCAGCACTGGTTTGTTGCTACCAAGACACAACAGAAACAAAACAACAGTGAATCACTGTCTCCGTCTCCCTGACTGTGTCTCTTGCTCTTGCTCCCCTGTGTCTCCGCATAGCCTCATAAACTACATAATGTCAGAAGAAAAATTATGAAATTGTCTTGTCTTCAAACTATCGTTATGTACCAAGAACATGCTCCTTTGTTGCATGAAAGCCTAAACAAAAACCCCTTACATAACAGTGGCATGTATGTGTGAGCGATCTTAACAATATATAGCATTCAGGACTAGAATTCTGCATGAAATTTATGGTCAAAAAATGCACCCCCCCACACACACTCTGTCACTGGCACCATTTCTCTCATGGAAATAGCTGCATTTACATGTGCTCAAATTTAGAGCATCAGCCGGATCTCGCAGTTGGCTGAGATGAGTAGCCGGCCATGTGCAGGACTGAGTTAGCACAGGAGTAGAATTACACTTGGAGGCAGGAAATGTGATATAGCCAGAGTAGAAATGTTTTGTCTGCTTAGATTATCTTCTCTTAATCAAAGATCTGCCTTCTATCAAAGCTAGATGGCTTGCATGCAAGCCATTATAATGACTTGTGCAAACTAAATGTTTGGCAAATGTCCATCAACTTCTAAAAACTTAATTTGGGGTCTTACAGGGCATTAAAAGGGATATAATCCTCACACAGTGCAGCTGAGAGGTAGTAAAATGCCTTTGTGGGAACAGGCTGTTTTGCCTGTCTGTCAGTTATCTGATACCTTGGGGACATTAGCTGTGGATCAGAGAGACACTAAATGTGTTTTACATATCGGGGCTGGCAGGAGCCAACTAACATGTGGCCTGGCAAGTTCCAGTGTGAAATTAATGGACAGTACACCAAAGAACTATTCTGTACATATCTTGACACGACTGTCATTGTGAATACACTGACCTGGCTGTCGAGGCCCAGAAGCAGCAGCATGATAAAGAACAGGATGGCCCAGAGGGTTGGCAGCGGCATCATGGACACAGCTTTAGGGTAGGCGATGAAGGCCAAGCCGGGACCTGGAGGGAGAGCATAGAGGGGATGGAGAGAAGAGGACAGAATTAACATTTCAATCTGATTTGAGCTTGGACGACATGAAGGGATTGGAAAAGTAATGTAAAGATTGAGCTAGAGAGGCTGAGCGGGGTCTGGCACTGCCAATAATCTACAGGAAATAAGATCGAATACGTCCAACAATTGACAGAAATGAGATAAACTTAACTGGATGAGTGTTTATTCATTCTTGGCCCTAAGTGTTGAATAGCAATAAGGAAATAAAATTTCACTTACAGTGTTTTCTCATGCTATAGTGTCCTGGATGTGTTTACTTCCAGGACTAATATCAACCACTATATTCAACTCTACACATTACATGACTGCTGTTTATACTGTATACAACACAACTAGACCATTCTGCTGCACACACAATTTCTTATGTGCTGTTTATACTGTACTCATTGTAGTTACATAATGGCGTATCATAGCTGCTTTGCATTTTGTACCTTGTTTTTTATATAAATTACATTCACGTGTATTTTTCACCTATCTATGTGCACTTTTGCTACTGTGTGCCCTATCTGGTAAAATGCCGAACTGAAATGCATCATACTGGTACTTACTGTGTGCAATAACAATAAAGTGGAGTCAACTCTAATCTAATCTAATCTAAACAAAGCAGATGAGGATTTTAACAGAGCCATGAATCAATTCAACAGGATATAATAAGAGTGTGAGACACAAAGTCAGCAATCACATAAACTAGTAGCACAATTGAATAGCTGAGCAAAATGCATTAAAAATATGCTGTAATTTATGAATTCTGGTTGTGTTTCATGTATGGTGGGACATCCTGCATGGACACACTTGCATGCCATCAAAGAATTACTGTCATTGTCAAACAATTGTAGTCTGATTTCACATGATTGTATTCAAGTTGCAGCATTGAAGATAGCAAGAGTTTAATTTTAATGGAACACAGCGAGCATGCTGAAAGAAGATGCATCTCCTTCAAAGTCCACATAGAGTACAAAGGAAGGCAGAAACAGAACCGGTGGCGTCCACCTCAGGAGATCCACAGGTTGTTAACAGAACTGGTCTTACAATGCAGTGCTGCTGGTCAGAAATATCACCACAGGGCGCCAGTGCACATAGTACAAAGTACAAACAGTATGTTGCCAATCTTCTTTCCAATGTCCCCTGGTCAAAAAGATGTAAAGCTACTAAAGGACATGAGCAGGTTGAATGTGGGACATGAGGACACCTGTAATAATGAGGGTGGCCCAGTACAGGAGCTCTTTAACACCGCAGCTCATTGTGGAGCTAAAACACACATCAGCAGACCAATACAGTGTGATGTGCGCTCAGAAAGGTTGGAGCATATTTCACACTGAAGTAACAATTCTGTTTCTTTGAGGCTTTTATTCAAGGAGTGTGCAATTGCCGATACCTCTACATTTCAGCATCATCGTTTCCGAGACAAATAAACTGAGTCACTTTTTTTTCCCCCTCTTTTAAAATCTACTGTTGCTTTTGATAAGCTTCCAATTGTCTTTTTGCTTTTTCGGCAGCAGCGCCCACCATCACTGCTGCCATCACCTTGGACCCTCATACCTGACTCTGCCACATCGGCAATGTCCACCCCTTGTTCTTGTGCCATGAAGCCCAGGACGGAAAATATTGCGAAGCCAGACACAAAACTGGTACCGCTGTTGAGGCCTCCCAGCAGCAAACAGTCCCTATGTCACACATATGTCATGGAGGTTGTTAATGAACACAAGCGGAACCGAAGTTCCCATTTTCTTTTCACGCAACCGTCTCTGACACGAGTTGCTGTCACTACTACAGTCCCACTCCCCCCAGCGGAAACACGACTCACCTGTAGCAGTTGTACTTGTATTTGTTGTAGCTCCCCAGTGACGTCATGGCTCCCAGGCAAATGGCATAGGAGAAGAAAATCTGGGTTCCTGCATCAATCCACACCTGAGGAGACAGAGAAAGAGGTTGACTGATTTTCACAGTGTTTTCCAGATTAGATGAGGTAAGCTAATCAAAAAGCACACAAGACTGTTCTCCCATTGCATGAACATATTTGCAAATGGTTGCTTATTAGCATAATTTGTTATCATATTTGTGGAAACCTTATGAATGTAAGTGTAATATTAACTCTCTTTTACCTCAGCTTTGGTCTCTACCGACTCCTTAGGGAGATATCTGAAGTTTTAGCTGCTAAATGCTCAACTATATTTACCAGTTAGTCCCCAACTGTGTCAATCTGTCTGATCAAGTTGTGGCTTTTAGAGAGTCTTAACTAGAAATGGCTGAAAAACAACACTGATGAGAGAAGTGAGACTGAACCTGAACGGTAATGTTACAGCCATAAAACCAAAATAATGAGCTTAAAGATGCTATAAAGCTCAGTAGAGCTGAGGGGATCTGCGATAATTACCCGTGGGTAATCACTACAAGCAAACCCTTTTATGGAGATGTACACATGTGATTCATTGCTATTGTGAAAATATTGCAACCACAAATTAAATAGAGCTACAATATAATAACAGTCACCACAATGTCCACAGCAGCAAAGCTCCAGTAAAGACACCACAGAGTGTCATGGCAAAGATGTCAGTAATTCTATCTGAAACCTCAAGGACATCATGTGAAGCAAAACCTTAAACCTCATTTATTTCAACACCTCAGCGTTAGCACAGGACACACAAGGGCTAGTCAGTCGAGATATGTGTGCTTGGTCTGGACGTTCATCCAGTCACTCATGAGAAATGATGTAATGGAGTTACGTAACAAAAAGAGAAGAAAAATTATCTTTGGCACGTAAAACTATACATTTACATGACAGTGAGTTAGCTTCCAAGAGCTGGATGAGAAGATCCACTCCAATATCTGTCTGTGAATGAAGCTAGCCAGTGGACAGTTAGCTTAGCTTAGCATAAAGACTGGAAACATGGCTAGCCAGCACCTCTAAAGCTCTCTAAGTAATATGTTAAATGTCCTTTGCTTAGTTTGAACATAAACCAAATAGTAAAATGTGACGTTATGGTTTTATGGGCAGTTAAGCCGAATTTATTGTCCTGGTTGACTGGTAACCTCACAGTGACAAGACATTTTTACACTTTGGTGGCATGCGTTAAACAAATGAGATATAGTTTACTAATGGGCGAGCTTTATAGGTGCTGGAAGGAGGATTTTGCCGGCTGCTGGCTTTAGTTTCACATTTTTCAGACAGACATGAGGTGTCAAGGTGTCAATTGACTCTAAAATGTCAAACTATTCCTTTAAGATATGAGGTCAGGAGTCAGAGTTGGGAGCGATTACAGAAGAAGAGGAGAAGAAGAGTTCCTGATCCTACCTCTGGATCTTGTAGACGGGTCAGGTCAGGGTACAGGTAAAATTTGATCCCTTCAGCTGCCCCGGGAAGGGTCACTCCACGTACCAACAGCACAATCAACATCACAAATGGGAAAGTCGCTGTTATGTACACCACCTAGACAGGACGAAGGAATTTATTAGCAAAAAAAAATACTGAAAAAGTTAAAGATTTATGAGTCATCATCCTTAAGGGATAAACAGTGCTTCCTTTATAAGATCTCATATTTTTCTGACTGCAGCACAAAAGAAACATTGTTCTCTGTATGTGGTATGGTCTCCTCCCTTCCCCAAGTATTTCCACGGAAAAGAAGTAGGTAAGGCCTGTGAACAGTGACGCCTGCCGCCTACAGGAGTCATAATGAGATGGAGTGCATGTCCAGAGGAGCACAAAGCGGTGCGCTACACGGCATAAAGGCTTCTCACTCTCTGAACTGCTATCTAGTTAAAGATTTAGGGGTGATAATTTTACGGCACACTAATCACAGTTAACCTTCCGTTAAAACCAAAATAAATCCACTGGTGTTAATAATTTTCCTCACAGAGTTCCTCCTGTTGGCTCTGGTCGAGTTTCTGTCCCGCTGACAGAAACAGAAAGAGGGCTGAGGAGGGGCAGTCTACTGTTTACAGCCGACAGTGAGTCTGGCCAACAAGTAACTTCCAGGACTGCACAGGCTTGTGTCTTTAAATCAACCAAATTAACTGCTTTCCAAGCATGTGGGTTTTCTCTGAGCAACAGTGTTTTGTCACTGACTTGTTGGGGTAAAAACTAAAGGCCAAACAGCATCCAAGCAACACAATAAGTACAGGATGTGTCTACGCCTCAGCACTCACTTTCCCAGTGGACTTGACTCCTTTCCAGATGCAGAAGAAGCAGATAACCCACACTGCTAGGAGACAAAGGGCCAGGTCCCACTTCAGGGGCCCTATGTCCTCGATCCCAGTGGAGATGCTCAGGACGTTGCGTCTGCAGAGGATACAGAGGCACAGGTTAGTGGCAGTTTGTGGGACTTGAAACAGAAGAGGTTGTGTCATAAAGGAAGGACGTCACGTGGCATCCCTAGATTATGACCACAAGTGACTAATTACACTGGCAATAAAAGCTGAAACCCAACAATCACATGACTTGTCCTTTCTGTGTTGTTCTACTGCTGCGGCCTGTCCAGAGTCTGAATATATTAAAAGTGGAGAGAAGACTATTTGGATGAGCGTTAAAGCTGGAATATTTAAGTGTCCACTGCTGGATAAACACTTCTGATTTAATGCCACTTGTTGTGACAAACTGTCACCAAATTAACAAAGCAAACAGGCATGAAAAAGATTGGGATTTCCAGCAGATATTTCAGTTCAGTTTGACAACTTAAGTCAAACTTTGAGGAGCTGCACTGAACGTATGAAAGGTGGTTTACAAACAAGGTTTCTAATAAACTGGCATAGAGCTAAAAGTAAACTGAAACTTTTGTAGGAACTTTGCTTGTTCAAACACATTTACGCAAGCAAGATAAAGAGGCAGTGCTACTTTTGTACAGTCTCTGTGTGTGTCTGTGTGTGGTAGATAGGCATGCTGTCAGTAACTAC
Source organism: Chaetodon auriga (assembly GCF_051107435.1). NCBI lineage: Eukaryota > Metazoa > Chordata > Actinopteri > Chaetodontiformes > Chaetodontidae > Chaetodon > Chaetodon auriga. The sequence goes on along the minus strand of NC_135083.1, from coordinate 9,971,291 downwards.
TCACTCCCAGAACTCTGTGACAGGGGAGGTAAAGTTGGTAATGTTGGCTGCGAGCCATAGGGTCTTGTTCTTGCGGACTGTGTCCTCTACACAGTGTTCTGTGTTCCAGGGCTGCTTGCATTTGGCCCAGGGGAGCTCTGGCTGAAAGCACTGAAACAGGTAGTAGAGTCCCCAGGCCAAGATCACAATGTAGTAGATGTTCAGCAGAGATACGATCACAACAGAAGCATAGCCAATACCTGCAGAGGAGATGGAAAGACGGCAGATTTTAACATCAACTCAAGACATCATCCGAGTTATGATTTCTATTTTGCCTGTGTGACAGCTTAGTTTGAACGTGCAATAACAGCTCGTATGGCAAACAGAGCAACATTAGCAGCATCTGTTTTAGCTCCTTTTTTGGTCTCCACCAACTCCTGGAGGAATTATCTGCCTCCTTAGCTGCTAAATGCTCCACTGTGTTCACCGGCTTGTCGCTAACTGTGTCCGTCTGCAGTGTGGTGCAGAGCAGGTAAATCACGACAAGCAACACCTTTCCCATACAAGCAGTCATATGATCCTTTTTTATAAAAGCTGCTTTAACAGCAGCTGAAAATCTTGTTTTGTGGTCAGAGCACACATCTGACCACACCCATCAGTGATACTGGATGCGACTTTCAACCAGAAGAGGCAGTAAAACATTGATTTTCAGCCTGGTGCTAAATAACTCTTTGAAATTCCCATGTTATGGCTAGCAGGGTGTTATCTGCCTCCGCATATTTACATGTTTCCAGTAAAAACAGGCAGCTAGGGAGGGCGTTTACAGCAACCAGTAGCATTGGATGTGCGTTAATTCAGAAAGTATTTCACTGGATGCAAAATCTGTATACACCCCCAAGTGCAGGATGAGTCATAAAGATTTTTTTATCATTTCCCAGGAAATGACAAACTCTGAAATATTACGAAGAATTCCTACAACATGAGAACTTAATGCAAACAGTTCAGCAGCTTGAGTCACTGCTGCTGATTGGCTTTAAAAGCAAACACAAAGAACTAACTCTTTATTAACTTCCCAGACGTGACTCTGCTATCTACTGCTATAATGTCCTTAGTGTTTTTACACTATTTTTGGATGACTTTGCCATGAACCTGTGCACAGAAATCCCCGGTACTCTTCCACTGCTCAAGATTATTTTTAAACCGATCATCTCCGCTGACCCCTCCTCCTCATTCCCACATTCCAAATGCAAACTGATAGATGAGTCAATGCGGTGACAGGTGTGTGTTTGTGTGCGTGTACTCGACTGCGCGCTGGCGTGCAGGGAGTAAAGTCATGAATTCTCCGTGTGATAAAAACATGTGAAGGCGGGGGAGGCGGGACAATGGGAAGATTTGTGATTGGCCAGTTTTGCGACCACTTGTGGACTTTCTCTGCTGTGCCAGACGCTGTGCCAGATGGACAGACAGCAGCCTCAGCGCTCCGTGAATAGCGGAGACCGTCAGCAGCTGCTAGAGATCCGGTGCCACGCAGTTTCCTCTCTTTTCATGTCACATCCCGGGTGTGAACATGAGTAAGGGTATGACGGCAGCTGCTGAGGGTGCAGCGCTCCTGTGCTTGTCCACAGCTGTCACTCAAAAGTAAGAGGGGCTATACCTAAGAGGAATGAGGGGTCCTACAGTGTCTTAGAGCATGAGTAGCTCACGGTGATCTCAGGTCAACAGACTGGCGAGAGATGCCGAGTCTGATGACACTGTCACAGAAGACACACGGTGGTTATAATATCCTATAAGCTGAGACAAAACAAGTGGATCACCACCGCAGCTCCGTTTCAACAAAAATCATCTTTTCATGCAGACCTGCTGCGTGAGACTACCCATTGCTAGGCAACTTGGTGTTTTTTTTTTGCTAGTCTGTTTCCACGGTAACCGAGAAATCATCAATCTATTATACACACCAAATCTGCGATCAAAAGGATGACTATGTGTAGTTTATGTTTACATAAACGTGTGTTTAGGGGCGTACACATGTGTGCGCTCTACCTGAGGCTGACCCTGGAGTTAAAGTGGACTCATATCATTCTTCCTCTATGATACCTGATGAGACTCTATGTTCAGCACTGTGCTGTGTAATGTTCATGCAACACAAAGCAGCCTAATGAAGTATGACTGGTCCATTTACACTGGGAGGGGGTGGGTGAATACTGGCCTGAAACAGGAAGTAAATCAGGGCAGAATTTTTGTTTGGACAAATGAGTCTTTTATTCAGCGTTAAACATTAAATTATCTTGTCAGGGATGATTTGTGCACCGATGTGCAGCCTCTATTTCTGTGTGTGAGCATGTGCAGTGTTTCTCGGACTGACCAGTGAAGATGGGGCACAGCTTAGCCCAGCAGGTGATCCCTCCTTCAGAGGTGTACTGGCCCAGTGCAACCTCCAGGAAGAACACAGGCAGGCCGCCGCCAAACAGGAAGATGAAGTAAGGGATGAGAAACGCACCTGGGTAATGGAGACAGGAAACAGCTTCTTGCTACATGTTGCTACAATCACCATTTCTTGGCTTAACAGTCTAGCATCTGCTGTGTGTCTTCTGCCTACCTCCACCATTTTTATAACAAAGGTAAGGGAAGCGCCACACGTTTCCTAATCCGACAAAGCCTCCGGCCACAGACAGGACAAAGTCGAGCTTACTGGCCCACTTCTCCCTCTGCGGAGCCTTGCCTTCGGCCTCGTCCTCGGGCCGCGTGCCTGGGCTCTTCCCTGGTGAAGGTTTAAGGGTGTCCTTGTGAAAGTCCTTCAGGCATTGGAGCTTCTCTTTTTGTGCCATGCTGTGGATGGCACAAAAAAAAGGTAAGGGACACGTGAGATGGCGAGACAGAGAAGAAGAGAGGCAGAGGTGAGAGGGATAAGGGACAGATAGGGAGGAGCATTAGGGAGATAATGCTGTCTCCTGATGGCGTTACAGCATGATGTGTAACACTGAGTGCATGATATACAGTGCTATGCTGCTAATCTTGATAATCTGATGCATGGAGGTCATTCAGACTCGAGAATTGTTGGGGGAGACAGAAAAGGCCTTGAGCAACATGACTCAATGATAAAACTACAAATCCCATTCTCACACAGTGATAATTACATTAAAATACCTGTTGTCTTTCTTTATCTGACTCAATCACTCACTCTATCCGTAGATAAACAGAACATTTTGGTTGCAAGAAAAAAAAAACATCTGCATTTTCGGTGCATGCTGCAAGTGGTGGAGCCACAACCACACTTTGGGGACAGCATGTGCGCACTGACAACAGCGCTTTTGACTTGCTGTACATGTAGTTCTGTTTTCCAACTGTTTCTGCTCAGAGGGGGGCACATTGTCACAGAGGGAAAAAGGAAGGGACTGTTTGGACACGATACACGCCCTCAAGACCTTGCCTGACCCACCACCAAAGTTGTCTTTTAGCTTTCTTCTTATGCTACTGTATCAGCAACAAGCCAGTCCAGCGTAATCCAAATTTAGACAGGAAGATATCCCTCTGCATTCCCAAAGCCCTGGCTGCTCTCCGGAAGATACGACAGCTTAAGTTCACTTCAGTGTTTACACTGTACACCGCCGTTCCAAGAAAGACAGGATTTGTTATTACTGACCGAGGTATCCTATTTCCCCGCATGAGCCAAAGAGGAGAAAAGAAACCCTAATAGGACAGGAATAACTGAGTAAGACATGTCAAGACTGAAAGTGATTTAATCTCCCAGCTGGTGTATAATCAAGAACAAAAGAGGGACAATGAGGCTATAATTAATTCTAAGACAAGAGATTAACGGTAATGCCAGAGAGAAAGGTTTCCTTGTCTTTAACAGCAACATCAAATACTTCCTCTTATATTTAGACTGCGTTGTTCATCGAGGCCTTCGTAAAAGAACAACTTGTACTGAAAAGCCTCCAAAACATTAACATGAGCTTTCTTGAAAACAAATTGTAACTGAGCAAGTGGAACATTTAAAAATGGACATTAATGAGTGGAACTTAAATTAGAACAACTCAGATCATCGCGGTGACAATAACAGCGTCCCCCTCTCGGGATCGTCTACCAACATCCACATTAAGGAGAAGATTCCCTGAAAGCTCTCACATTCCTACTGGGAACTACACGGCCGCTCACTTAACGCTTGAACAGCAGCCCCTCCAAGCCCCTGTGTGCACACTGTGTCCCATCATTTTCTCGACTCTCTCTCTTCCTGTTATGCATGACAAGTCAACGTGAACTGCTTTTCCATTCTCAGACCTCCTTACATAACTGGATCAGTTCTTGCCCACTCTTGTTTCTCATCCTGTTTCTACCTCTCTCTCTCTTTATCCCTTTTACCCCCTTTTACTCCCGTCTGCTCGTTGTATGCTTTCACCTGCGCGTGTGGTGTTAGGAGGCTATCAGTCTGCCAGATAAGACTTAAGACAAACTGTCCTTGGGATTTAATCCAGACACACTTGACTATAAATTCCTTATATGTGTGTGTGTGTGTGTGTGTGTGTGTGTGTGTGTGTATATATATATATATATATATATAATTTAAAAAAAGTCTTAGCATGATATTATTGCTGCTAAAATCCTGACGGATGTTCAATTGAAATCACTGACCTTTACCTAGACATCCTGTCGATATGGATCACAAAAGTCAACAGTAAAATCTATTTGCAGTTCTTCCTCTATTTATTTAACCCTTTAACAGACAAACAGACTCTTACAGTATCCACCAAACCCTTACATTTTTAAAACTATTTTTTTTAGCCCATTCACACAAAAAAACTTCATTCAGACCCTTAAAAATCAAGTCTCCTTTCCAGCAAGGCAGTTTAGAAAACTTACATTTCCTTCATGGCTGCGACTATGTATAGAGTTCCTCTCCCTCAGCTGTCACCATTCCTCTGTACTGAATGCCTTCATGCCACCACGGGTCAGAAGAAGTGGAGCTGACAGTGGGGCCCGCCCCTTGGCTAAAGACAATTAAATCCAAAGTAGAGATTGGATGCAGCCTCGCTATGACAGACAACTCAGGTACCAACGTGGGAGACTGTAAATTTCCACTTCTCACTACTCCCTGCCCACAAACATACACACAGCCAAGTGGCGGGGGATGAGTGTGTGTCTCACATGCACACACTTCTTATTCATGTTGGAGACACAGAGGACAAGTCAGAGGAAAAAGAAAGGCTGGTCCAACACTGTGGGTGGGTCTTGAATTATGATCTTGAACAAATGGAGGAACTGAAGGCACCATTCAGAGTTTTATTGCCTTTTTTTTTTGTTGTTTACTGTCACTAAAATCTGAAGCCCATTTTCATAACACCACCGCGCCACTTCCAAGCATCTCTGTGTGAAAACTATTTTTGCTCTTGCATATGCTGTAATAATTCCTGGTATGCGGGACATTTCGATTCGCTGTCCTCTGTTCTTTCATGACATGTGGTCTGTTATCTGGGAAATGTAAACCAGTACAGTATCAGCTTATAACAATTCCTAATAAGGCCATGTGTGTCCTCTGCTTGCCCATGGTCTGTTTAGATACCACTCACTGCTCTGAGAGCTCACAATGGCTGGACAAAGGGTGGCATGCAAGAGTCAATTAAAAACTGATAGATTCCTCTGCAGGAGCTGGAGAGTTAAATGGGGTACAAGGATCAGCTAATGACAAGCTGTGGGTTAAACACTACACACACACACACACACACACACACACACACACACACACCTATGTCACCTCTTAGCTTTGCATGACGCCATAATCCATCATATTTTGGTCAGTGTCATGCTCTGTGTACTATTTTGGTTACGCAACCTTTGACAGACGCCGTCTAATCTATTGTGAGAGAGACCAGAGGGTTTGTATTTTGAAGGTGGACGCTTGCAACAGAATGAAAGCCTCTTTCATGTGTGTCAGCTCATGAAAGTGTTCCCCTTTAACGAAGAGACAGCGTCATGGTGTTTGATCACAAGCCTGTGGAAAGGGTTTAGTTATTGCTGAACGAAAGCATATCTTATAAATCATGCTGTCAGCCTGGATCTGTTTTTTTGCATGTCGTCAGCTCACTCTTCAGTTTTCACTTTCAACGCACTTTTTTTTTTTTTCCTGAAACCATCATAAGTTTGGATTTGTTGCGTCTACTCTGGCTTTAAAATCGAGCCTCAGTTTGTGGTGATCAGACATCTTGTAATCGAGGCTCAGATTTGTGTAAAGATGAATGATTCTGTGCTGTGTTTGATGAGTCTTGCATGGATCTAGGAAATTACATCGCTACAAGACAATAAAACAGTATGAACTCTTAATTTAGCAGAAAAAAAAAGTTTGTCTTAAGGTTTGAGTGACTTTTAATAATTAAATTAAAACATGGTGACTGTTAGAATAAAATTGGAAACGTACAGCATTTTTTTTTTAAACCATGAGAAATATTAAACCGTTAACTGAGAAAGCCACATTTTTCTAATCAACAGTGGGTAAAATGATTGTGAATATTCACAGACCACTCCTTATTTTGCAGGAGGCCCTTGAGACACCCTTCACAGACACCTGTTGCAAGTTGCATGCAGTTTTGGGAACTTTTCAGCAGCCAACTAAAAAAGGTACAGTGACCCCTCAGTTTTTATCCTGCTGAGAGGGCGGATTGGGGTTATTAAAGGGCACGTGTCAATCAATCATAAACTGGACAGGGCGGAGACAGAAGAAGTAGGTTAAGTATGTCCCATTTAGATATAAGCTAGTAAAACGTCTTAGGTCATCAGACTCATTCAGTGGATGACTTGTGGGTGTGGAGAAGGTGAAGGTGCACCTGGAGCAGGACACACACACACATACATACACCACGTCTCTGTGAAGCCGCGGTGCGCCTGAACGCATCACCGCAGACCTCCAAACAACCATCAAAGAAACGAGGAACGGCGTCTTATCAGATGGTTCAAAGGCCAAACTCGCGTTTTTATAACCAAAACATCATTTGCTTAGTTATTTCTGAAAGCAGGGTTAAAGCGCAGGTTTCCTCTTTTTTTTCCTTTTTTTTTTCTTTTTTTTTTTTTTTGAGCGGAAGCGTGAGGGAAATAATTAGGACACGGCATCATATCAAAGAGAAAGACAGCAAATGTGATGTTTGTATCAGCGAATAAAATGAATCAACATGCCCATCGGCCCACATCAAAACACGGTGACAAATGAGTCACTCAACATACAATGTTTTGTCAGTAACCTCAAAAAGACAGTTTAAGAGCAGTTCTTGCAATTATCTTAAAAATAAAAACAACATTAACCTCATTTACTGACTTGATGTGGAAAGACGATGTCGGATTACCTGTCCTCCTTTCAAGCAGCCTGTTGTTCCTTGTTGTGCAGCCTATTGTAACGCTGAGTGAAACAATTTAATCAATTTGTCTGTGAGACCATTGTTTCTACGAGCTGGTGCGCGTTTAATATCAGTTTGAGTGGAAAATCACCAGCTTCTCCATGCAACAGCGTCTTAAAGCGACAGCCTCCCTCCGTCCACCCTTCGCCTCATTCCCCCACAGTCTCTCGCTGTAATAATAACGAATCGCGTTCTTATTTTGTTTGCATATTGATTGACAATCACTTGCAACGTTTGCCATTAACCTGCTAAAGCGCAGCGAACATTTAGCAGATGCATTCAATGTCTGATGCGCTGTGAAAGACCTGGGATTTTTCCGTTGTTTTGGAGTCACTTTCTAAAAACCTTGATGAGCTGCAGCTGGCTTTATAATAATAAAGACAGTAATAATAATAATAATAATAATAATAATAATAATAATAATAATAATAATAATAATAATAATAATAATCTTTCTAGATCAGGTATCAGCCATGATGAGGAACAAATGTTGGGTTGCCAGGTCATTTGTCATTTGCAGATGTTTATCGTTCCTGTTTGGTCACCATGCATTTTAAAATGGTATTGGTATTATTGGTATTTCATTACAAAATGTTCCTGTGACTTTGTTGATTTCTGACTTTTCTTCTAGTGCCACCAGCAGGTTGACATGAAGCTTTTAAAGAAGTGTCCTGACAATTAACTGGATATGTAACAATTCCAATATGTATTCCCTCCAGCATCTATCTCCTACACATGAATGGCCTACACATAATTTCCCCAGGAGATATCCAGCAATGTGAATTAAATAAGCTCAGCCTCGCATGCATACACATAATATACAAATGTAAACAAATATAACCCAAACAAAGCAAAATCTAACTTCACACATCAGTTCATCTCAGTTTAAGCATTGTCTACCTATGGAGGCCAAAAAGGTGAAGATGGAAAAAGCAGTTCAGAGAAAAACTTCCCACGGTGACCCTTCAGTGTTTCCATACACCGCTGTTTCAGTTCATGAGTAAACTGTATAAAGTTTATAAGTATGAGAATTTTATCTACCACAATCAATTATAGGGCCAGTGTCATTCTGATCCAATGAAGTGCTTAGCAAATGATAGCATGCTAATATGCTACACGAACATAGTGAACATTGTGTGTGTGTTAGCATGGAGATCTTAGCATTTGGCTAATAGCACCACTGTGCCTGAGTGCAGCCTCTCTGAGCTTCTGGCACGGTTGTAGACTCATCTTGGTTGGAAATAAATGATGAAATGGGCTGTCCAGTCAAAGTGAAGTTTCACAACCTGGCAACCCAAGTGTTGCTGTTGTTAATAGTCTATAACTGGTCTATAAAGCATTACTAAATGATCTGTAAACCATTAATGAAGCCATTAGTTACGATTTCTAAGATATTTATGAATGGTATCTCAGACAGCGGTACCAAACTCTATACAGTATTTCACATTATATCTGCAACAGCATGAAATATTTGTAATCCAGTGCAGCCAAACAGATGCATGTAAATTATTTCCAATGTCCTCAACACTCGTGCACGTAGTTCACTGTAGTGTGGTCTTAATCCGGAGTATCAACCATGCCAAACAGATGGCACAGCCACGTGCTTGTATGTCATGTACTGCAGGTAAAGTCTCTCTCTGGGAGCATCAAGACGGCATCCACTAATACAAAGCACAGTGTGTTTATCAAAAGGTCAATCATGAGTGATCTTCTAATTGATCATTTTCAGCAGTGAGTCCTTTAAGATCAGTTTTACCAGACTGTTGTTTCAAAAACAGGAAGTGAAGGCATGTTGACTAATGCTGAGATGTACCAGGGCTTTTTTTTTTTCTTTAAATACTTATCCAGAAATGAGGCAAAGTATGTCATTGTGCAATGTTTTGAAAAACAAAGCCCACAAATCAAATTATAAGGAAGAACAGATTGTTCCTTATTTTTATGCTGTGTTTGCTTTTACTTGTACATTTCCTCATTAGTCTTCGGGGCAACCTCTCATGTCAATCTTGTAAGTAAAGTGTATTTAAAAGCAAGAGTACCAGCGTCGGTTTCTCTCCTGCAGAGAACAAAAGCTCTGTCAGCAGGACAACTGCTTTCTGATGCCTGAGGCCGAAAGGGCCAGGAAACAGGAAAGTGACTGCAAAAAAAAAAAAAAAAAAAAAAAAATGCAAGTTTGGACGCTTGCTGTTTGTAGCTGTGACAAAAACCAACCTTGAATCTAAAGTAGCTGGCACACGCAGGGGACAGAAAGCTTTATCTAACTTGTATCAAGTTACAATAGCAGGCATGCTGTGGAGTAAACATCCTAAACACTATGATAAAGTGATGTTTATAATAATTAATGTGAAGTAATGTTAGTTGAAGGTCTTAATCATGACTAAAGCTGCTCTCTAACTTGGGTCTTTAAGCACCAATCAGTGCCCTGAATGTTCACAGGACGACCAATCAAGTTGAAAACACAGATCATGCTAGTCTGTTAGCAAGAGTTGATGTACTCAAAAGTAAGTGAATGTTAGTGTGCTTTTTTCAGAGACGACATCAATGAAAGACACTTTTGTAATGAGGAAATCTGAGAAAATTTCAGGTTCACACACAGGTTTGATTTGACGGCATTAATGACTCCGCTACCTTAGAAGCTAACTGGGGAGCAGGAAAGAGACCAGAACAAAAAAAAAAAAATAGAAAAATAGAACACAGAAAGAAAACATCAGCAGTAGAGAATCAGGTCATGTGACCACATGTTTTCAGCTCTAAATTTAAAGCATGAAGTTAAATTGTTGTCTGAGCCTAAAGATCTGATATTATAACTCCCCTCAGTTATTAAGACTTTGATTTTATGCACTAAAGTGACACTAACTCACTGCTCTCTGCAAACCCTTTGTCTACCGAGAACCTTTTAACTCCAAGGTCACGATGTGTCATCCTCTCAGCAGGTTTCATGCAGAAGTCTGCCTGATTGTTTACGTTCGTGGAGCTCAGGGGCCGGAGGTTGTTGTCCTGAATAGATTTAGCTTAGTCTTTTGTTAGAGGTCTGTCTAAGGGCAGACCAGTCACATGGTAACGGTGTAATCCTGTCTCTCATGCAGACGCTGTTTGGGATCTATCTGCAGAGCTGGCTGTGTTCTCAACCGGCAACCTTGTGACTCACCTCAGGTGGAGCATTACATTGCACTATACACCAACACACAAACAAGACAGACACATGATGAAGGACAAAGTGTGCACTCATATTGGAAGAATAAAACCGCAACACAATGACCTGCGCTACAGCATTTCATGTATTGTTCCTGTTCCTGTGATTTGCAGATGCACTGGCCGGATATATTTACTCATCTTTCTCAGAGAGCCCACCATCTTTGACAAAGCTGACTAATAAGACCCCGGCTCACTTGCTTCTCTGCGTCCTGGCTGCTAATACTCCAAGGGAACACGTAAGGCTTAATCCCATATTACCGTGGCTACGTTAAGTGTAAGCATCTGAGTGTCACACACTTCCAAGAGGAGCCCCCACGCAGAGCTGGGAGATAAACAGAAATCCTGGTTAACAGCTTCATTTGGTGTTTTTGAAACTGTACAGGCATCCTCAGCGTGGTGTTTGCATGGCATGACGGTGGAAATGTGGGGGAAAGTGACTGCTGGCTGCTGAACCTCTCTCATTTCAAGACAATCCTATAAAGAGATCTGCTTGGCGGGAACTTATCATGCAGTTTAGTGCGCGTGTTGTCTTTACTGTGCCATTTCTTACGTAATGGCTGGCCAGGACAAACCTACTGGCTCAAGCCCTAACTCTCTCTAATGAAATGTAAACGCAGACGTTCTGTAGCGCCAAACTAGGCCTGAAACTAGAGTATACAACCAAGAATAATACATCTACACGCGGTTTTTCTATCAGTATCACACAGCATTGTTTTTTTATGAATGTTGAACCATGGAAATGTGAAAGTCGGGTGTTAGATGGAGCGAAGGAGTTGGAAAGAGAGCCAAAGCTTTTCAGGTCAGTCTCTAGCTAAGTATGGGCTTACCACTCTCTCTCTCAGGTGGTAATCCCTAACTAATTGCAAATTAGGATATTGGCAGTGACAGCAGGAGTGAGTTATGTCTTCCTTCGCATGTGAGGACATATCAATACACACCGACAAGGTCGCAAATGTGCACGTCTGTCCATCGCAGAACACAACAACCTTTTACGACAGATGGATTAAACCTCTATACTGTTGGAGCACAAGAGAGTTATTTTTATGTCTAATTTGCATTCATTTCTTCATTTTCAATGCAGCTTTATGGACTGTTTGGTGTATATACGTGTGCATGTGAAATCATAACCTGCAAAGCAGTTGGTGAAATGCAAGTACATTTACTCAAACACTGGACTTAATTACAATATTAAGGTACTTGTACTTGAGGATGAGAGGATTTCAATTTTAAGCTACTCTTGTGCTACATCTAATCTATTACACGTCAGATGAAAACATTGTAGTTTTTACTCCACTACATTCATCAGACTATTGTTGCAAAATAATGCAATATAACAAGTAACTATCACTGTTATGTACAATGTTTACTTTGTGAAAAGAAGTGAAGTAGAAGTACAAAGGAGCTGTGTTGAGCAAACTGCAGCCTTTTCCGTCTGTTGTACGTGTATTGAATCCTACATGAGAGCCACATATAGAAAAGCATCATGGTAGAGATGAGCATGTTTGTTCCTGGAAAATCAGGCAGACAGATGGCATGAATGACACAGCCCTGCATGTTCTGCACACGTCACCCAGCTAGCACCTGAAGTAAACCTTCATATTGAAACAGCAAAACCTGAATGAAAGACACCACCAGCATCAGCTAGAATGAGCGACCACAGAGATTTTAGATGCTAAAGAGACAAAGGGAAAAGGAAACAGCAGGACCAAAACCAAACTCTCTCCTCTCAGTAGTGCTCTTTCTTGTCTGTCACTACAGTCAAGGACAATTTTATGTATTTATCACATGGTACGCTGAAGAATCAAACCAACACCTACACTGATAAACACCTTTATTGTTAGGAGGTTAAAGGGACAAGAAGAAAACAGAGCTGTTTCTCCATTCGTCTGCTAGATTTTTGCCCTTGAGGAGACAGAAGTCACAGTGACGTCTCAATGAGTCATGCAGTAGCAGAAGCCAAGAGATTTTACCCTTTGCTGCCCTCTTCAACATTGTTTTTTTTTTCCCTGCAAAAACACATGGAAATCATCAAGGCATGAAAATGTTTTTAAGGACCGTACGGGACACATGACAGAAATATGAGTCATAACTTTGACAGAGAAAAAATTTAATATAACTGTTTCAGTACAAGTCAGTGTCTTCTATAAAGGAAAGCATGCCAGTGTGTTGCAATAGATTGCAACATATGAAAATATGTAGCGGATAAGCATATTGATGAGGACACGTCGCATTAGATTATTAGGTGCCAATTAGAGTGAATGCAGAGGATGTAGGAATTTCAAGCCATTACTCATGTACCAGCTGAGCACATTTAAAGTAACACTGTTAGATTTTTGTTATGCGTTTTAATAGGTTTCACTTGTAAATTACTCAAGAAAATAGCATCGCAAAGGGTAAAGGGACAATCTGATTAATTGCTTGACAGGCTGCAAAGAGTGTTTTTACTACTGAGCCAAGAAACACACTGGCCATGAGATCTAAATAGATTTGCTCATGTTAACTGACAACAGAAGAGTTGTGCAATCAAGGTGGGGGAGACAAGAGCCTGCAGCCTAATGATGGCACTAGATGAAATGTCAGGATCATCAGAGTTTTTACAAATCCTCCAGATGGGGGCATGATTGTGTGTACCGAATTCCATGAAAATCCATCCAATAGTTTCAGTCAAAACTACAAATGTGAACCCTGTGGAGGAGAAAAAGTCAGGGGATAACCAAAGTCATTAGGATTAATGTTCTGGGGACAAATTTAGCAGCACTGCATTGAGTAGATGTTGAGATATGTCACAGGATAAGTGAGAACTCTGGCCTGGTGGCACGAGAGGGATCATCAAAGCCAGCCACGTTCATCCTCTGGATATCTACAGCAAATTCATGGTAATCACTGAATAGATGTAGAAATATCTCAGCAACAACCAAGGCTTCATCCTCTGGGAACTATGAACGTCCAGTGTTCACAGATCCCAGGCTTTAGTCTGTCCTGCTCTGGCTTGAGGCCAGTTTAGATGTTTACAGACACTGAAGGGGGACCAACTGAGGCACCAAGCTTCTGTCATAGAGAGGTTGGTTTGATGCAGTCTCCATGGAAATTGAATAAAGTCACTGTGGAAATTAAATAAAGTGATGAGAAATAGAAGTTCTTCCTGTACAGAGCATAAATATCCATTTGTCCTCGCAGTGTGTCGTCAATCTGAAACCCAATAAACTGGACTTTCTCACCCAAGACCAAACCCACACCGAGTTGCTTAGCAGCAACCATAAAGCATTTGCAAAGGAAGCTTGCTGGGGTAATAACTAATTGTGCTGTTTGTCTTTTTCAACATGTAAGCCTTCAAGACACTGGGCGGGAAGCCAAGGGTTTTGTTGTCTGAAGGATGGCCTTAGTGTTTCAGTTGAACTGCTTTCTAATGTGTCCTAACAGCAGCTCTGCTCCACAGTGTACTCCCTGTTGGGATTTGAGCTTACCCACTGCTTTGAACCTCAGGGCTCCATTAAGGTGACGTACAGCTTTGTCTTTACCTCCAAGACCCTTTGAAATGAGAGTGATGGAGCCCACAGGGATGGTAATTATACACTATGGCGCAAGAACACTCATGCACACATACACGCTTTTAAATCACTGCTTACATGTAACAGTGCCTCACTATTTACTGCCCTTCTTCATACCTTTGTGGATTTGTGATGAACGAGTGATTTGAAAAATGGACAACTGTGGAACGGCCCCATTCAGAAAATGTTCCCATGAGTTCAGAGGCCCAGATGAAGGATTTACGTGTTTCCCACATTGCATGAAGAGGTGTGTTTTCCTAAGAAACAATCATTGTGTGTGCTGAACGGCAACTCAGCACAAGTAATGATAAGCTGAGAAATGGCGCCATCTGTAGGTGCCTCCCTACACTTCATCTAAAAGGTAAATCCAGGGAAACTATTCCTCACATGCACACATTGATGCATTTTTTTTTTTAAATCAAATGATAAAACAAATGGAAGGAATTTTTTTTCCCACTTTGAATAAATGCTCAGTGCTTTAAAGAAAACTTAAATCAGCAGCTGTGAGACTTTTTCACATGTATTTAGCAAAGTAAAACAATCTTTAAGGAAAAAGAAAGAAGAGTTTGCAGCTATGCTAGCAGCTCGGTGAAGGTACAGCTACATGCTAACATCAGCATGCTCACATGCTCACAATGACAATGCTAACATGCTGATGCTAAGCAGGTGTAACCATGTTTGCCATCTTAGTTTAGCATGTTAGCATTGCAACATTTGCTTTTTTTTGCTCTAACATTTGTTTGGTTTTAATTCTACTTTGTTATATTTTAGTTTCCTTGTTCTTACTGTTTTAGCACGTTATTGTCATTTGCTTTCATGTTAAGATAGAGACATATTGAATCAAACACTACTTGTACTTGCAATACCACGTTTAATTACCAAAACCAAGAGCAGCTATTGATCCATCTTTGTAACAGCAGGGTGAGACTTAGCAATAGATTATATTTTCAAATAAATAAAAACAAAGAAGTTTGCCTTGTGTTGGTGGTGGATTTTACATGCAAACAGTTTTTAAGAGCTTTATTTTCTTGTGCACACACTAGCTAAGAGAGGTTTGCTGTCACACACGGCAGCAGAAAATGTTTTTCCATTTTAGGTTTAAACAAAGGACAGAAAACGTTAGAGGGCGATAAGTCTTGGAATGTTACGGGTTGAATAGGGAGGTGAAGTTCTGCCACCAATCCAAAATAAAAGTTGCATGCTTCTGCACATGAAATACATCATAAAACTATATTCTATGTAACTTCAAAGTAAGGAGTTACAGGTCAAAACTTGTTTCTGGATGAATGAAGTGAACAGATCTTTGACTGTCAGTACCTGACATGTATTGTTTGGATCTCTTTTAGCATAAAACAATTTCGAGTTTGATGTGAGGGCTGGTGCTTACCTTACTGGGGCAAAAAGTACATTATGAGCAGCTAGTTTTTTCTAGCAGTTACAAAAAGTGACTAAAATAAATTCATGCATGTGCAATTCAAAGATATTCTGTTGTAAATATATAATTCAGTTTCCTCAAATCCTCTATACTAAATATCTTTTGGCATTTCTCACTCAAAGAAACTTGAACAGCCGACGTAAAGAGCTTGCTCTGAATATGTCCCTGTTGCATCAGAAAATCCTTTGAAATCCTTTGAAAATATATACTCTTTACATTATATTGTAAATAAAAGAAAACCTACAAACATACAGATGCATATGTTTTTCTCACTACATGTTTACACCACCACATTTCCCCTCCCGAAGCATCCACCTGAAGAACTTAAAACTACACAGCAGCTGCAGCCACAAACCACCACCGGCCAACCCCTCAGCAGTAAATATTAATGCTGCAGAGCAGCTCCTCCAGGGCCTCCAGTTTCTGATTGGCGTCCTCGATAGCGCTGTAAGCCTGCACGTTGCTGGCAATGTGGTAGCGGATGTCGTCCACCAGGGGGACAGAGTCTGTCTCGTGTCTGTCCTCCAAAGACTCCGCATCCTCTTTAATGATCTCGGCAAACTCAGCCTGCTCCACCAGCTGTGACAGACAGGTAACACAGGTAACACAGGTGTTAATTTATCCTGAGGGGGCACTGAGAGGTGCTTATAAGAAGATCCACAACATGGACCCCACCTCAGGTGTTAAATTACAAAAAGAGGAGTTTAGCTCAAAATGTATTGTATGGCCTCAGAGGTCTGTCCTTTAAATGAATAGTTTGGCATTTTGGGAGATTCCCTTTTTTCCAGGAGATAGATGAGAAGATCGATGCGACTCTTTTGTTTGCCTGCTAAATGCATGACAGCTAGGACAGGTTTCGCTTAGCATAAAGACTGGGGACAGGGGGAAACAGCTAGCCTGGCCTTTAAAGCTCACTAATTTACATGTTAAATCTTGTTTTGTTTTATGGTCAGTTACCTGCTGACACTATTCTTGGCTATGTGGAATGGCTTTGTCAATGCTTCCAGTGTTTATGCTAAGCTAAACCAATCACCTGCTGGCTGTACTCTTATTTAAGGTGCACACACGAGACACGAGAGTGGTATCGATCTGCTCATCTGACTCTCGGCAAGAGAGCAAAGTAATGTATTTCCCAAAATGTCCAACTGTTCCTTGAAGGAAAAGCCTGGAATCTGTTAACAATATCAATAAGTGTGCATATAAAGAAAGCATGAATGAGAAGTGCTGTGTGCACTTCAGCCACCAGCAGCGATAGCCCTGACACCCTCTCGTTATCCAGCCAAAATAAAGCCCCCTCCACCATCGACACAAAGACACTCACCCGATCAATGATCTTGGCCATGAACTCCGTGCACTGATCCTCCAGCCGGGAGAGACGGAAAAGCTTTGCCGTCTTCCACATGTAAACGACGTTGTCCTCGCATATCGTCTTAGCGAGCGTCTTCCCACAAAGGCGCTTCAGCCCCGGCAGCAGATACATGTCAGCCACGGAGAGCACGTCAAACACGTTCTCTGTCGTTAGCTGGGCATTAAAACATCCAGTCAGCTGTCAGACAATCATGACAAGCATTCAACTAACATTACTTTAGTTGTCGAACGGTTTTGTGTGTGTTCTGTGGTCCCTTCAACCTCAAAATTCAACCAACTGACCTCCAATTTACCAGATTATTAGTTCTCAAGGGTGTAAAAAAGTCATTTTGCTTCTTGCTTTGTCGACAGTTGACCACTGACTAAAAATAATGCTTTTTCGTGGATGTTCCCAACCAAATACAGTTTAAAGTGAGGGAACAAGCTGGAACAATGGCTGCGTATACAGACGGACGGCATGACAGCTCCTCAAAAGTGAAGCATCTCCATCTCCTGCTAGTGATTGGCTGCACTTTAAGTCATAAATCCCGCCCCTCCATGTTAGCAGACAGGACATGGTTGGACCATGTCCCACTCAATAATCAAACATTTTAAGTGAAAAATGTATGAAATAAATTTGGTTTTAATTCATGACTTCAGGCTACCAAAAGGAGCATCATGATTGACAGCTAACCCTAACCCATGACTAAGGTGGGTGGGGCCTCGATACTATGGCTCTATCCCCCGATCAACACATGCGCAGACTTGCTCCAAATGATGTTGATGTTGATAGTAGTTCCTTTAAGTTTGAAAGTGTAAATATAGTAAATTCCACATGTGGAAAACAACAGAAACAGCTCTTCAGAAAGTTGGTGTTATCATCAAATCATTTTAGGACAATTTCTAAAAAATGAACACTTAAGCTGCATCTTCATGGCACGCCTGTACCTAAACACACATTCTTCCTTTTTAACAGGCTCATGCCTCGCAGGAGGAAACCAGTTTGTCAGCCACAAACTGCTCCGTAAAGCTTCTGTTTCATCTTGTTTACGACTTCTGGGCTGGCGGAGCAACAAACAACTGTTTTTAATTTTCTCACTGAACACCATGTTTTTTATCCTGATAAACGGCAGGATAAAATAATTTCAGACAGAAGCTGTGCACTCACCTCCGTGCCATCGGTGTAGATGTAATACATGACGTGGATAAATATTTCATGGGAAATGTTGTGTAAAGTTATCACTGGGGTGCTGGGCTGGGACTGCAGCTGCTCTCCTTCACTGAAGTGGTCCTCCAGCAAGGCTTTAAAATAATCACTACGTCCACAGAAAAAAGCCTGGAGGAAAAGACAAACATGCAATAACATTGGAGTGAGAGGATCTGGCGGTTTTTGTGTCACTGAGGAATGTTGTGTGAGATTTGTAATTCGAACCTTGTGACACAAGAAATCGTAGCCGTCGACTCTGAAGCAGATGTCAGGATAAGTGGGGAAGTGGTCCACTCTGTTAAAGGGAAGCTCACCAAATCCAACCTGGGGATAATCAACAGAAAATTTGGAGTCAACATGGACTCATTAAGACTGTTAAAGCAGCAGGTGTAGTGTGAGCCATGTCCTCACTCTTAGCTCAGGGGGTAGTGCACAGTCTGCTAACTGAGCCATCTCCTCCTGAAGCCGACAGCTGTGAGACTCCAAGCTGAGAACCTTCACACAGACTCCTGGCTTGTTGAAAACTTCAGTATGAGGAAAGACGTGGAAAAATAACAGACAAGACAGACATGATTGACATGAGGCTAAAAGCCAATTCAAGCTCCAGAAAAGACACTAGAATTAAAATGCATTTTGGTATTTTGAGAGTCTTTGATAAGCTGTGTGTTGGAAGTGTACAGTAAATGTGCGCCAGGAGTCCTGTCTTACCAAATTTAAACACCTGCTTGCATGTATTGTCCAGCTCCTCTATGAGATTTGCCATTTTACACTGTTTAGCAAGTCGTCTGGAGTCCTCCACGAGGCTTACATCAATATCCATTCGTCCTGTAACATTGAGAAAAAAATTGTATGAAGAGAGTTGGGACTCATACTCTTATACTGTTTTCCTTTAGGGGACTACACATACAGTAGATCAGTATGAGCACGGTGGTCTGCCAATATCTTTCTTGATTTTATGATTTTTGGCTAATTTATTTACAGTCATATTTTGCAGATACAAGGTTTTTGTTGTGATTTTGTTGAGAAAACTGCTTAAAAACTGTGGAGAAGACAGAATACACACACACACACACACCTGAGTAAAAATACTGCAGGATGGCTCCAAAGGCTGCAGGGTTGACCTGAAATCAAAACCAATTTTACCCACACAGATATACACAATATGTCTGTATTGTTGTGTATTCGAAATGGCCATCGAATAATAAATCCCTCAACACGCATCAACACATAATTCATAAACTAAAATGTATATTTTATCTACCAAAGGGTGTTTGAGGGTGATCAGGTTCTTCCCTTTCCATTTGGTCTGAAACATATGCGTGAAGTACTCCGAGCGTGCACTGAGGACACAGCGGTGGGCTGTAAATATTTGTCCATGAACCAAGAACTTCACGTCGCTGTGTTGACCCTGCTCCAGCAACCTAAAGCAAAAACACAAATGTTTGGTTTAGGTGGAGGTGTGCAGGTTTACAAGCAAACCGTAAAGGTACTACACTGTGCTTGCCACACACTACAAGCTACTAAAATAGATGAGAGTGAACTGCTCTGGAGAGGAATTAGATCATTTACAGCAGTGGCCAACAGGCACTCGAGCCTTACATGTGCAGAAAGCAGTTAAAATCTTCCCGCTGCATGGCGCGCATGCCGACACGCTTATAGTCTTTGAGCAGGCATCGCACAGAGTCATTCAGAGAGCCGTACATGCACCTCTCGCCATCAAACGTGTTGGCCTCACACTTGGCACCTGAAGGCAAAGATAAGAGAAAAAAACAGTGCAGATTATTTCAGGGAGATTATAACGACATCAAACTATAATAGTTTTACAGTTTAGATTTTTATTATGTTCGCATTGCTTAACACACAGAATTCCAGCCTTACCACTCGCCACCAGGTACTGGACCAGCTCTTCATGGCCACAGAGACTAGCGTAGTATCTGAGAAACAAGAGCATTCACATTTTTAGCTGTTACAGGAGCCACATGCCACAGTCACAGGGTTCGACCGCTTGCCTAAATAGTACTCACAAAGGGCTGCTGTCCCATTTATCTCTTACATTGAGGTCCACATCTCTTTGTTCAACAAGGTACCTGGGAGGAGAACAGAGACGAGTGGTTACAGCACTTCGACATCACATCGGAGCAGGCTTGCACACATCTGGATGGAAGATGGAAAAATGGGTGAGGTGCACTGTTCACACAGCTGCATGCACATTACATGCATTAGGATTATTTCATTACACAAGGCCTGTGTTTGATGGCCCCTTCGATCAACACTACATCCATTGAAATGCTGATATTTTGCATGAGTATGATATCTCCTGTATTCTGCGGTGCTGTAGAAATGTGCCAACGCAGTTTGGGTCTTATCTGCATGGTTTAGCTGGCCATTAAGACATGTGCTGTCTTGACTAATTCCTGCTCCAGCAGGTCACACCCTTGCAGGGGGAGTGTCCTCCCCCAGTCTACACCTAAAGGCATCCGACCCTGAAAGATAGCAGCACAGTAACTTTATCTTACCTACACTGCGTCAGGAAACCGGGCAGCTGACCTACAGATGCTGGCAAAGGCAACCAGCTGGCTCATCAAAGCTAATGTTAGCAACCCTGCCTTCCGTGTTTACCTCCAGTTTTGTTTTGTTTTTTGACAAAACAATGCAGGTAGATTTGGGCTTGGCTGCAAGACAGCAGCCCACAGCAAGTCACATAAATGAAGGCTAATGTTCTGTGGGACGTGAATGAGGTAAACAGGAAACCATGCAAAGCATATTAAATAAGTTTTTAGCGAAAAGGCAAAGACAACCGAAGCCAAGACAACATCACGATCGTTTGTTTACCTGACTCTACAAATGTCGCCCTTTTTGCAGCTACTAAACAAGTCGCACACGTCCATGATCCCCGCGGTGTTTTCGGTCCTCTGAAATGCATCGAAAAGGCCTGTCTACCGGACAGGTGAGCGAGGGTTTGCAATCACTTCAGAGATGACTCGGTACAGACTGAGAAACTTTGCTCGCTGGCCGTCACACCTTCGTGCACAGTTCTTGTTGTTGTTGTCAGACTGGTTGGGTCCTTTTGAGCGAAGGGATCTAGCAGTCACGTGACTAAAGTGTTTACTTCTTCTAGTGTGGAGAATATCGGGAAACTGATCGCTCTTCAGAGGGCGGCAGGTGTTTATTACTCTCTTCTTATCCAATGAAGTTATGTACCGCTTTATTTTTGTATCGTATGAATATCAACCGTCTGAATCAAAATCCTACAAGTTTCTGTTATTTCAAACCGAAAGTATGCGGCTTAAAGGAGTAGCAGCTAACCGCTGGAAACGCTGAAAAACGGTGTTCACCTGAACGCAGCACACGTCACTGTGCTGTTACAACCTTATTTGCCTGCTGCCTGCAAGCAGCTGCGTAACGTTGATTAAAAACTGCTTATCTTCCATTTCTGCTTGTATTATTTTTTATTTTGGTTTCATCAAAGTTTACAGAACTCAGAATAATACGTCAATGTTAAATTTCATCCCACAGTTTGACCAGCAGACGACATATTATTCACCAGCTTGTTCTCAGGTCAGACGCAATGCTGTTTCACATCAGTGCTATTCACCTCATTAAATAACAATAAAATATGAACATATGTACACGTAACGAGGACTTATTCATTGGCAGCATACATCCTAAAGCACTCAAATGATGATGAGAGAAAAGCAGCTTAGCCAGAGCAGCAGTGTTTGACATCCTCCTCATCAGTCCTTCAGCTGGAGTGTGGCCAGCCGCTGTTTTAATTCAGAGATCTGAAGCTGAAGTTTTTCTCTCTCCAGCAAAAGGTTTTCCTTCTGCAGTTTCAGCACATCGACCTGCAAACTCACTGCGAGTAGAAAAAAAAACATAGATGTTCGTTAGACATTTTTCCTTCAGTAATTACCATTAAGAGCACTCATCATGCCATGGTCTGGCAAATGATGGGGTATCAGTACTGAAATGCTCACAATGATCATTTTAAATGTTCAGCACAGTTCAGAAGAGATAGTTTCAGTTTATTTCAGTTCACTGAGCTTCAGTGTCAGTTCATTTCTCAGCACTTCTACCACTTCCTCACCCTCATGGTCATGAATATGCACTTCACTTTATTAAATATTCTACTGAAACAGCTCAACACTATTTCTTAGCAAATGTTAGTTAAAAAGGAGGAAATTGTGTATTTGTTGGGAACTATTTTTAGCCTGAAATGTGGTGCTCCTGTAAATAAGGCAGAGCGACTGTGTATGTGAGATTGGCTTAAACTAAATATGGTGAGTTTTTACTAGATTATCCAGAAATACTGCTTTACGAAGCCAGGGAGCAGTAACTACTAAAAGAGTGAAGCTGAGACAAAGACTATGAAGTTTGACGCTTCTTTGGCAAACTGATATATCATTTTAAAAATCTTAATTTCATGCCTTTTTATGGCCTGATTAAGAATCACCACAGACCTTACATAAAGCCTAATAAAACATTTAGATACTGCATGTTACAAGGGCCCAGGGATAACGTTATTATAAAGTGAATCTTACATTAAATATATTTAACACGTTTAAACACGTTTTAATGAATTTGCAAAGGTGCAAATTAATAAGTTACATGAGGCTTTGGCCATTGACAACACTTCTTCTGGTTTTGCTCTTTTTCTGGTTTTGCTCTTTTAATAAGACTTGTAGACAATAAGAAAGTGTCATAAAACCGAACATTTAAGTCCTCTCGTGAAAAACTGAGTTGTTATTATCACCACAAGGGTAGCAATGGTAAATCACATAAGTGGAAAGTTCCAAGTTTAAATATGTGCTTTTAAAAAACAGGAGGCAAGTAAAACCTTTGGGTTGAGCTGTAAACTGATTGAAAGGAAACTGCTCAAAATTCCAAGCGTTCCCTCTCACTGTATGCTCACAGAGACAACAATGCACTGTAAATGCCAAAAGAAGTCACCACTGAGCACACGAGGGTCAGCTGTCGTCTCAAATACTTCACTCCAGGTCTATCAGTGGCAGGAAAGAGTAAATTACAGTTCTGCTTTTCACCTCTGTTACCTGATGCTGTCTGGGTATCGGTGCTGTCACATCTTTGCTGGCTCTTTGTCATCCAGAAAGGAGGAACTTTAAGTAATTCGACCTCAACAGGGTAGTGGTCGCTCACCCTCAGGGCCTGTGGGAGGATGCGTAAACTGAATGGGATATTCACACAAAACAGAGCAGTGAAAAAGCTCTATGAGGAGAGATGTGCGATACGACCAAAATCTAATATCCTGAAAAAGGTCATTTCATATCCAGATAATGATGCATTTTCCTATATCCTGCAGTGCTGTAGAACTGTACTTTCACAGTTTGGGACTTAGCTGCATGGTTAAGATAGTTAAGACTTGTTTTGTCTTGACTAATTACTGCTCTTTTAATAACCAGTAGGACACACCATGGCCCAGGGCAGGGGGAGTGTGTTCCATCAGTCAAAACCTAAAGGCTGTATAGCTGGTGGCAGTAAATTCTTCACATAAAATCCTGCTATGCATCCCAGTTTGACAGATAGCAGCACAGTATCTAGAAACCGAGCAGCTGATCTACAAACGCTGGCCAAAGAAACAACTCACCTTTTCTTCTGACATATTAAACTCCTGCTGGAAATTGAATGGCTTGGCGGAGTTTGGCACAATGGCTGCCAGCATATCTTCTCCATACACGACAATCCTGTGAGAGAAATAAATAAAGTCATTCACAAATTACTTTGTCAAAAAAAAAAAAAATCCTCTCTGGAGTTTATGAATGCACACATGCCGGTCGTATGTGTGCTCGTTTGACGTTTTTGCAGTGGTGTCCACGTCATCACCAATCAGCCAGTGAAAATTCTTGTCGCTGCGAATGCGGATCTCTTTCATGTCCTTATGGGTGACGTACGCACCATCAGCATTGAAATCCCCCAGGATCATTATGTTCTAGAGGATATCAGAAATGGTCATTTTAGTACTAATAAAAGTTACTAAATCTATTAGTTTGGATGTAGGAACACAGAGAAACTTATCAAAAGTAGCCAACATTGTTTAGTAATAATTTAGGAGCCATATAATTGATGTGATTCCTCTAATATGGGAGTATAAACTATAATGATAAGTTGTTATGAATCTGGACCACAAATTCATTAAAGCACTTTCAGGTGAAACAAGAATACAACAGGATGATGCAACTTACGTCAGTTTTCCACTTGTCTTTGACCACCAGGAAGACGTCATACAGCTCATCCAGCTCTTTCTGCGAGTCCCACGGTGTGGTGTGGACCGGGATCAGCACCACATCCTTCAGCACTGCAAACCAAAACAGTCAACAACAGACGCTCGTCTCCGATAACATGCCCCATCATGACGTATCTTAAATGTGTGTGGATGCACACAGGCGACGCAGACCGACTTAACTTGATAAACCTGCCTTTTGCTCATTTGAATCACGTCAGACTAAATCAGGCACCTTTACCTTGAAAAAACAAACAGGTCCATATGCACACATGACTCAGCCGACACAGCACAGACATGACGGCGACAGTGTTGTTATAATGAACAAAGACACTGAGAGCCACAACTTCCTGTTAAGCTCCAGTCAAGTGCAGAGACTGACCTGTGTTGCGGGGTTTGAAGTGGAGAATATACGGCTCCCTCGCGAAAGCATCCACGTCGTTCACTTGGTTATCTTCATATTGATAGCAGTCAATTAGGTCGACAACATCATCCCTTCAAGTAAGACAAAAATGGCTTTTTGGTGCAGCTGTTTGATGGTTACAGTAGGAGAAATATCACAATCTGACGATGTCTTACCTGTAAAGAAACAGAAACTGTTCCTTGTATCTGTTCCTTCCCAGGCGGCTACTGAGCTGCAGAGCGTAGTGATGGGTTGTGTTGACGCTGCGATGGCAGTGAAAGTCAGCACACACGTAGTGAGGAGAAACAACTTTGCTTCATTCAGAAATAAAAGATGGAAACTCACCTGTTCAGTTCTTTCAAGAGGAGCTTAACAGAATTTCCGCTCACATCCACCACCTCCAGAATCACTATGATGTCGTATCGGGACACAATCTACAAAAGATAAAAGCTCTCAGTGAAGTGCGCCATTCTTTGTCTCTGTGAACATGACAACTTCATAATCTTCACACTTGACACTTATTTCTTGTACAACAGCCCTTCATCTCCTCTTGGCTGCTTCCCAAATATCACATCAGTGACATGAACCAAGAATTCACAAACCCTGTTTATCATCGCTGATGTTTTACTGTCTGTCTTGGCTACAATCAACCACTAGATGTTTTACTGTTCTGGGTTGTTTTACCTTAACCAGAGTTGACATGACATCTGGATTTGAGACTTTCGTGAGTCCAAACCTCTGGACGTTAAACGAAGCAATCTTCATATCTGACAAGAGAGGAGCTAAAACAGACATTTAAGATGATTAAAATATCCAGTATCGGTGTACATACACACACAGCGCTTTACTTACCTACAGTAATGTATTGATGTAGTGTAGATGGCACAGCTTCAGAATAAGTCTCCAGAATAAACCTAACCTTGGTTGTACAAGAGATTTACTTCTGTGGAGCTGTTTTTTTAAAGGGAGGTGATGATTGCGCAATCAGTCTGAAAAGGGAGAGAGGAAGAGTTTGAAAGGAAAGTCAAGGCTGTTTGACATCAACAGGACAGCCCAGTTTTTTGGTTTACAACTGCCTGCCACTTATGATGACATAACATTAATCAAGAAGTAAAACACTATGTCTGTAGCACCAATTACAACTTTTACAACAATTACAACTAAATTCACATTTCCCTCCCCAAACCAGTATATCTTAAATGGTTTAATAATATTTGGGCACACTTTCTAGGTAATCTACATATTGTCTGTAGTGGATCATTGTCACCTTTTTGGGGCCTTAATTTTCCATGGAGAACATGAGACAATCCTGCAGGTTAAATAACTGAAAAAACTGATATGAATTGCCTTTCACTGTATTTATTTTATTGCTTCCTTACTGCTCCTGAAGCACTACCGTACACAACTGTGAATTCTCATTTGGGCATAAACCCAATTCAAATATTTGTTTTGATTCCAAACTTGCTTGGATTTATTATCAAGATTTTGGGTCTTGATGGCTTCTTACATCACAGTACCGACTTTTCTTTCTAGTTTTGAATGGATCCAGTGCTTATCTCTTGAAAAGCACCTTAGTGTATTGCTCGAATGCAACACAACTGACGCTGCAGTCCGGACTGGAATTCCGGCATAACAGGAAGAATGTAACTTTTTCAGCAGGGGTAGGTGGGAGAACAGGTGGCATGTGTCAGACTGGTTTACCCACATTGGGGAGCGACATAACTTCACTATCACTGCCACACCCAGGCCTGTCTATAAAGTACCACTCTAAAGACAGGGAGATGCACAACAGAGCTCAACCGCCTGCTGGACTCCTCATCCTCCCCTGCAGTGAGACCTCCACACAGCACGACCATGAGTCTGAGAAGCAAGCGCAGCAGCAGGTCAGGACTACACATGTCCGCAGGAGGCTTCAGTAGCATGTCTATGGGATCCTACTCCATCCCCAAGATCAGCACTGGGGGTTTCCAAGGGGCCCCGATTACAGCCGTGACCACCAACAAGAGCCTGCTCACCCCACTGAACATAGACATCGACCCCACCGTCTATGCTGTTCGCAGCCAGGAGAAGGAGCAGATCAAGAGTCTCAACAACCGTTTTGTCTCATTCATTGATAAGGTATGAGGAAATTTCACTAAAACTCCTTTTTTGTCAGATTTAAGTCATTTTTATGATTCTGATAATTCACATAGATACATTATTGCCTTTGACTTACACGACCTGTATAAGAGATGTCAGAATCGATTTGATCTGGTTGGTCCTTCCTCCTTGTGGTGCAGGTAAGATCCCTGGAGCAGCAGAACAAAATGCTGGAAACCAAGTGGAAGCTCCTGCAGGGACAGACTGCCATGTCCTCCACCATTGAGCCCATGCTGAAGGCATACATCGCCAACCTGCAAAGACAGCTGGAGTCTCTCGAAGATGAGGGGAACAAACTGAACATAGAGAACAATGCCGTGCACAAGAACGTTGATGAGTACAAGACAAAGTAAGGCATTTTTGTGTCAGGAACTGAACCACTATAAGTCTGTGAGCCAGAGTTTCATACAGATGGTGCATACTTGATCAAATCTGTATGAGTAATCAGATATTTGCGGGCTGTTTCAGGTATGAGCATGAGATCACCAAGAGGAATGAAGCAGAGAACGAGTTTGTCATACTCAAGAAGGTAAGCATGCAGTCACGATGGCTATGATAGATAAGGGCAGATTCAGCTCTGAATAATTTCTATTAAATCTCATTACATTCAGTTTTACAAGCAATTTCTCTACTAATAAACTTCCTTGTTGGGCTACAAAACTGCTATGTTACTAGAATTAAAATGAAACATTGTCAGTCAGATATTTTACAGCAATTCACATGAAATGTAACTGTGTCTGTCAAATGCAAAAGTTTAAGCACTGAGAAAAAGTTTGTTTTTATACCTCCTGCCTGCAGGATGTAGATGCAGGCTATCTGTCGAAGGTGGATCTGAATGACAGGGTGTCAAGTGCTGCCGATGAACTCAAGTTCCTCCGGGCTCTACATGATTTGGTACATAACCATTGACTGAAAATCTTCTGATATTAAATCAAATAACACATATACAGTATATAAAACATGTGAGCTTGTTTTGCGTTCTGGATTTTACCTACTCACTGCTGCTGTGTGTGTTGTTTTATTAAAAGGAGCTGCGTGAGCTGCAGGAGAGCCTGAAGGAGACCTCTGTGGTGGTGCAGATGGACAACTCCCGTGGCCTGAACATGGATCAGATCGTGGCTGAAGTTAAAGCTCAGTATGAGGAGGCTGCTGCCCGCAGTCGCGAAGAAGCTGAAAACTGGTACAAAAAGAAGGTGAAGAACTAAAATACATCACCCTACATAAATCAAGAATGATTACATGTCAGGGTTTGTGTGACAAAGTTTGTGGTAAAACAAGTTTCTCTTTAGAGGCTACAGCTCATGAATCTAATAGAATACCGTCCTTTTGACAGGAACCACCCTGGTCAAACCTGATAATTACTGAGCTCATGTTTGTTCCTCTGCTTTGTTTCTGCCGGCACCAGTTTAACCAGATGACTGTTGAGGTAGACCAGTATGCCAATGAGCTGCGCAACAGCAAGGGGGATATATCTGAGCTCAAACGAATGATCAGCCGCCTGCAGAATGAGATCCAGGCTGTAATGACACAGGTGAGTGAAACTCTACAGAGTGCCTGACAGGTTAACAGTGAAAGGCAACTGCATTTGTATTGTCTGAAAAAAATGCCAGGTAACACATGCATTGAGTTTTATTTGTTGATAGGAGCTACAAATCAGTGACACATCAGGTGTAAAGAGCAATGCAAAAATCAGCTATATCGCATAGCAACACTTTTCAACCTCACTGCTTATCCTCAAGCAGTGTTAACTCTCCAGATTATTATGAAACTGATTGTGTAATAGTCTATAAGCATTTTGATTTGACTGTTACCACAAGCTCCAGTGACATCATTTGAAAATTTTATTCAATGCTTACACCAACAATCGCTGCACCTTTTTCAGCGTACCAACCTTGAGGCCCAGATAGGTGAAGCGGAGCTGCGTGGGGAGGGGGCCATGCAGGATGCCAAGGATCGCATCAGGGACCTGGAGCTGGCTCTGCAGAGGGCCAAGCAAGACATGGCTAAGCAGGTCAGAGAGTACCAGGAGCTGATGAACGTCAAGCTGGCCCTGGACATAGAGATCTCCACCTACAGGAAGCTGCTGGAAGGAGAGGAGGAAAGGTGAGTTGTACTGGACGAGCTCAGCCGCGTCAAGTTCTCATAACATAATAGCGCACTGATTTCAAGCTGATTTAGGTTTTTCCTAACGGTATTTCCTGCTTTCTCATTGACAGACTTGGACGGGACTCTGTTATCAATATCCAAGAAGTGCCCACCAAAGGTATGAACAGCATTTTCAACTTAAGATAACACCATTATATCCACTGGCATTAGGACTGTCATGACAGTCTGCAGTGTGTGAGTCTTCTGTTGTCCTCTTGCCAACAGCTGTCCCTGTTAACATACAACCCCAGCGGAAGTCAGGGGCAATTCTCATCAAAACAGTGGAGACCCAAGACAGAATATATAGCTAAATCAGAAAAACACACTACTGTAACCCACTGGATAGCTATGGTCATTTAATGCAAACCTTTACATGAATCTTTTTGTAATCTGTTATTTGTTCATTTCCTTGCTTGTTTTATGTCAGATTAATTGGCATTTTATGTGTTTAAAATAAAGGTGTATTCAGCCGCCAATCATTTGTGTTCTTTTTTTTTTTGGGTAGCAATTAAGCAGACATGGGATTCATGCTGGTGAGAGAAGCCCCCCTTCATTCAGCATTGCTGCTCCTATGTTTGACCTTTACTTTGTAGAATGACGTATATGCACAAGGCTGTTTTCATATTAATCTGCTGAAGAGAGAAAGCTTCTCTGCGCTCACCTTCAATATCAGCTGCACACGTGTACATACAACCATGTTTCATCCTGGAAGCCAATAGTCACAGTTCAAAATGCAACTTATGCAAGTGTGATGGGCAAGTTGAAGCCTCCAGGTCACAAACACTGAGAATCGACCTAAGATTGAAGGAGACATCTTGTGCTCAGCAGTTCAACTTGTGAAATGAAAAATATTTGCATATGAGAGACAAAAGTGTAATTTTAAAAACGTTCGATTAGGTAATTGGACTTTTTTGTGGGAACTATATCAGAGAAAAGTTATTACTATCATTATTCCAAGCAGAATATCTTACATGTGAAAAAACATGTCTGGAGGGGATCTTTAAAGAGTAACTTTACATCCTCTGAAAATGTTGTTTTTGTTGACCCCAGTACTTTAACTTTTCACCTCGCTGCAGTGATGTGCAGGTGTACTCCAGGCCCCAGTGACATTACTGTTGGGTGTGTTTACAGGTTCAACAGAGGACACATCTGACCACACCTATCAGTGATGCTGTCAAAGGTGAAAGAGGCTTGAAACCTCTGAGACATAGGCGATGGACAATAGCATTGCATGTAGCTCAAAATATACTTCTTTCCAACATTGTTGGTTTACAGTCTGTATATTTGATCTAAACAGAGAAAATATATGGTACTGTATCTTAAAATAAGACTTGGATAATTTTGTGTTGGGAAAAGCTGTCATGTCTTTGTTTTTGCATAAAATTACACTTTATATAATGGAATTCCAAAGCAGACCACAGATGACTGGATGAAACTCAGCCATGGCTCTGTTGAAAGAATTAATTGGTGCTATCCAGTGTTTGTCAAGAGAAGCTACAGCTCACTTTACCCTAGAGCTGATGTATTTCACAACATCAGATCTGCACGGGCTGGGTTACAGTGAAGGTTTAGTGACTTGGGCTTCCCACACCCTAATACACAGGAAGTCAGAATCATAAATACAGTATTCTATTATTGGATTACGATTATTCATGCATTTTGCATTGCAGCTGGTAAAGGTGTGGTTAATCCTAACTATTTTATACAGTATACTGCTGGATGGCTTCATCAAGAATTTATTTGTTTATTATTTTTTGTATTAATGACCTGGGATCTGGTAACGAGTAACTAAAGCTGTTGAATAAATGTGGTGGAGTAAAGAAAAACCACAGTATTTCCCTCTGAAATGTGTGGAGTATAAGTATAAAGTACCATAAAATGGAAATACTAGTAAAGTTCAAATTGGCTCGTGTTTCACCAGTTAATTACTTTTAATGTGGGGCTGCAACATTAGAAATATTCAGTTGGCATTAGCAGTTACTTAATAGAGCATTTTTTTCTGGGAACGTCACCACTGACACCCTGTTCATCACACTGCAAATGCAAGGGCTTTTGTGGATCACAGTGGATCATAGGCTCAATCAGCTGCCACAGAGGCGTATTGCTACACCCTTATCCTGAATGGACCTTACTGAGAACCTGAGGACATACTGTGGTAGCAACTTGTCAATCTTACAGTAGGCAAGCTCAAAAGCATACCCTGCGTTATCATCTGTTTTACTCTAAATGGGACCATAATTTACACAGAGAACATCATGCTGTCATGAAGAAGAATCGAAAATATTGATTGAGACCATATACTCATTAGAAAACTGTTTACTGAGGTAATAAATCAAGTGAGAAGTAGGGTCACTTTCTCATAAGTTCACATTCGATCAGACTTCTTTTTGTAACCAGTGGAGTCGCCACCTGCTGGCCATTAGAAAGAATGCAGATTTAAGGCACGTCACGTTTCAGACCAAGTGAACTGTAGGGTCTGACGATGTCATATCAACAGTAAATCGACCATTTTTGGAGAAAACTAACACCCGTACACCGTTGCCTCTCATGTAGTGACATAGTCTTATCCTGTACAACTCTCTTACTCTGTGAAACTTTAATATGGTCATTAAACACTGTTTTATAGTGGGCTCTGACAGCCAATCGCAAATGCAAATGCAGGACCTGTTATGTTTTAGAGTATTTAGGACCCAAAATACCAGAGACAGAGGAGGTCAACAGTTAACAGTTTAATGGATATTCAAAGAATGTGCAATAGGTGAATCCGGACAGGCCAGAGAATCCAGAGAGGCTGAGTCCAGGAAGTGACATGTCCAGTTCCTGTGGTGAGAGCAGACTGACAGGGTGCAGAGGAGGACAGGTGAGAATTTGGCACCTGAGCACAGTCGCACAAAAAAGGAAGGTCAGGAGGGCAAGTGGCAGACAAGGTTAAACTGACAAAAAGGTACTTGGCCATCAGCACAAAGGTAGACTGAGAATTCGACAAATACTGGCAGAAACCTGCTGCTTATAGACTGAGTACACAGGTGAGTCTTGATTGCCTGATTGAGTGCAGCTGTGCTCAGGAGGAGAGGAGGCTGGACCCCACCTGTCGACCACACAGTGACACATGTGTCTGACCTGACAGAGTCAAAGAGAGTCAGAAAGGAGATGAAACCGGGGGTGGGGGGCACAGGAGCACAATGGGGAAAAGGAGGGCTCCACAGGGCTCACTTTCAGATAGATGGAGAGGTGTGTTCTAGACATTCTGTGAGTTATGTAGGCTGTAACATGTTATGTGTTACACAGTAAGACACTACAAAGAATGATAGTTATTCAGGATTTTGGGAGAAAATAACGGCTGAACACAAAGCACAGGACAAACGGGGTTCAAAACCAAAAAGATTTTTGTAATATATCGCTCCTTTGCCTCTGTTACTACATTCTGTTTATTTGGGCATTTGTCTTTTATGCGTATTTTTTTACATTTCCGATGATGAAAGATTGACAGCGACAGATAATGACAGATCGTACTCCGTCCTCTAAAAATGGCGGATGATGCTCCGCCAGTCCCTTTCACGACAAAACGTTTCATGTTCAGTCTGGGGCTACGTCGGTTTTATGAAATCCTGTGGATAAGTGCATAAGACGCTCCAGTCCGTTTTAAGCCCAGGATAACATTAGCGTAACGTCCATACAAATACATCATTGAATGAACACACAAATCAAAAGAAATGTACCTTGAAAACACAATAAACATTACATTAATAACACACCGGCGTGTCAGTCGCTGATTACCTGTGAGGCTGAGGGGGCGGGGCAGGGTCTGCCCTGCCCATACAACTTTACGTCAGCCGCGTTGGCAGCTTTTAAGCGTGGCACCAACGTGCGTGCACGCGCTGCACGGTGACGCAATGACACGCCCTTCTTTTATGGGTTCCTCATGTTTCAGGCCCGGAAGCTCCGTCCACTCATTACGATGTCAGTGTAGGCGTTACCCCAACATTAAAACAGCTCTCTAACGATACTTTTTTTTTCTTGACGACACTTCGTCTCATTTGCTGTGTTTTCTAACATCACTGTGTACAAGGTAACTACTCTGGTTCTGTTTGGAAAACTGTACTGTACTGTGTACTGTTTTTCAGTGCTGTTGTCTGTCTGCCTGGCTCTGCTGTTACTTTACCTTGTAAGATATGTTTGTAGACAGTTTTCAAAATGGAGAAGTACAGCTCACAACCCTGTAATTAACAGACATGAATGCAGGCAACATGCCCGCAGAGCGTCACGCTGACAGTTTATGTCTTCTCTCAACAGTTGTTTACACAATGGACAAAGACGCTGTGCTGGCTCACATCTGGAAGTCAAAAGGCATGTCGACACTTCTTGGTGGAGAGCTGCCAGTCAGTGTGATACACAACAACAAGTACATATCCCCGCTGACTTCTGAAGCTCAGGTGACAGACAGAAATGCGGAGGAGAACTTGCGCTCCCTTGATCATGCCGTCCACACCGCTCTGTCTGGTGGAATCAAAAATGTGATACTGGTTGGTCCTGAAGGATCGGGTAAAACCACCGCTTTGGAGAAGCTTGTTGTGGACTGGGCCAAAGGAGACCACCTTGAAAACTTCTCTTACGTTTTCCATTTCCAGATCAGGGAGTTAAATTCTCTCAATGGGGCACTCTCCTTGGAGACACTCTTGCTACTCCATCACGGTCTTATCCCTCCTGAGGCCATGCCCCTTGTTATGCAGAAGCCTGAGGGTGTGTTGTTTGTTTTTGATGATTTGGATCACTGCAAACAGAGCGTGGACCCCTCCGTCCACACGCTTTGCTCTGACCCCAACCAGGCGGCCTCACTGTCCTGCATAGTGGCCAGCTTGCTTCATGGATCTCTGCTGAAAGGAGCTAGCTTTGTGGTGACCACCAGGTCGACAGCATGTGTGAAGTCTCTGAGTGGCACCCAGGTGGAAGTGTTGGGGTTTCAGAAGCCACAAAGAGAGGCCTACTTTAATGGGTTCTTTCCTGACCCAGCTGTTGCCAACAAAGCACTAATACACATGGAAAGGACTCTTGGCTTTTATAATATCAGCACCTCCCCAAGGTTTTGTTGGACGGTTTGTTCTATGTACAAGTCTCTGATGGATGCTGGAACAAAGCTTCCTGAGACGTTATCCCAGCTGTATGTAAACATCCTGGTCCACCTGATTCAGACGCTCTCCCTGAACGAGGCCTTCAACAGAGACCTAGTGTTGGCCTTCGGCAAGTTGGCATCTCACTGCTTCCTTGACCAGCGTTCGAGCTGCACTAAGGAGGAAATTGATTCCTTTGGTTTCCAACAGTTTCTTACCTCTCTCAGTGTTTTCTTGCAAGTAGACGGTGACCAGTCAGAAAGATGCGTCTTCTCCTTCCACTCCCAAATGATGCAGGAGTTCCTCTTGGCCGTGTCTTTCTTTTTGGACAAGTCGACGTCTGAGGGTGTGGAGAAGATGTTGGAAAAGCACAAAGACCATGCAGAGTTTGTAGATGTCTTCTTGTCAGCCCTCTCAGAGCCAGTTCAGCGCAGACCACTGGAGACCCTGCTGGGGGAGTTGAACTCGGGACGAATTGCAGATTTTAAGCGCTGGTTTAAAAGCACTTCAGAGACTGCAATGAAGGGACACTACAAAGAGAAGCACTTCCACTGCTACCATTTGCTTCAGCAAGCTCAAAATGAGAGTTTGGTGAGAGAGATCATCAACCCCTCAGCACGAATAGGCATCAGCTACGGAGCCCTGAGCCACAAGGACAGTGTAGCTCTGAATTATGTTTTCAGTCTCCTCGGAGAGATTGAGCAGTTGAATCTGTACAATTCAAACAATTTTTCTGAGGAGAAAGCAGAGGCGCTGCTTCCAACTATGAGCTTGTCACATAAGATAATGTAAGTCACGGTAAAAATCCATATGCCCTGCTATCTTTCAATTTGTCTTCAGTATGCTGTCAAATCTAAGATTACTCTCTTATGTCCACCAGCTTGTCAAGCAGTTTCTTGAGTACTGGTGCTGTTCTACATCTGGCTTCAGCCCTTAGAAGAGGATTCACCAAGGAGCTGGATCTTTATCACACGTACCTCGGAGATGACAAGTTAAAAATCCTCTGCACTGGACTCAGAGAGTCCAAGGTGTTGGACATAAAGTAAGATAAGCTCAAGCAATCTAGATTTAAAATCACTGAGTTCCATAAATTAGTCCTTGATATTTTGCTTTTGATTTACCCAGCCTTCGAGTATGCAAACTGACAGAGGCAAGCTGTGAAGAGCTGGTGTCTGTCCTGACCTCAGGCACCTCTCAGCTGCGTGTCTTACACATGAGCAGCAATGAGATCGGGGACCAGGGCTTCATTAAACTGTGCAAAGCACTGCACAGTCCTCATTGCAAACTACAGGAGCTCAAGTACGTACTTTATACAGAGTAGTATTGTTTTTTGTCAGAGCTGTTTATGTAAGTCTAAATAACTGTCTAAAAAATGACCTTATTTTGATTATCAACAGCCTTCGAGGCACCAAGTTGACTGCGCAATCCATGGAGGCTTTATCAGCAGCTTTGTGTTCTGGCCAATCAGAGCTGAGAAAAGTGGATCTGACACAAAACGTGATTGGTAACAGTGGAATGGAGGCTTTGTGTAAATCCCTAAAACACCCACTTTGTAAAATGCAGAGCCTCACGTAAGTGTGTGTTTCAAGATGATAAAACTGCTGTCAATGTTTTTCCTCTGACGTTCTGCAAGAGTGATTAGAGCATGTGAAAAGGATGCTCAGACGTCCCCATCTGAATGTCTCCCTTAACACTCAAAAACATGAACAGTGTCTGTGATGGCATATCTTTTATATTAGTGTTTTTCTGCCATCGGTGACCTTTTGTTTGTCTTTTATTTTAGTGTGTTTGACAATGAACTGACAGGTGACTGCTGTCCTCATTTGATGGAGGCCTTGATGTCAGAGCACTGTTCTCTGTCCGAGTTAGATCTGTCAGTAAATGAGTTGGGCCAGAAGGGGGCGCTGCTGCTCTGCCAAGCCCTCGCTCGACCTGGATGTCCAATAGAAACACTCCGGTAGGATCACCTGTTTTAGTCCTGCTTTGACTTTCCAGTGATAAAGTACCACCTTTCACAGATATCTGGTGAAATTCAGATAACTGTATTCTGCTCCACCCCACAGCATGAATCGATGCGAGTTAACGCAGCCAGTCTTCAAGGAACTGGGCTCATTGCTGAGAAGTGGGACCTCTAAACTCAAGTCGCTGTCTGTAGGTTTAAGTGAAGTTGGTGACCAAGGGGTTAAACATCTTTGGGATGCTATTGCACATCCAAACTGTCTGTTGGAGGAACTGGAGTGAGTTGAACACTCTCCCTATGCTTTTTTTAAATAACCACATTGTCGTGTGCACTTCATTTAAAATCATGTGCCTCTTTGTTATCATAGTGTTGAAATGACTCAGCTGACAGATGCCAGTGTTGACGACTTGTGTGCTGCCATAAAAGCCAGTAAGACCCTGAAGAGCCTGGAACTGAGAAACAATTTAATGACTGATGCCGCCGTCCCTGCCCTCGTCCAGGTCATGCAGGACAGCGAAACCATGCTGGAGATGAAGTGAGCCTGATCTCAGTTTATAATAAACTATCTTGAACCAGCGGACTACAGTTTAATCAAACATGTCACTTCTGCTTGTTTCTCAAACTCTTTCAGTCTGAAGTACAACGACTTCAGTGAGGATGTTTTTGAACTGCTGGAAGAGTGCGACAGAATAAGATACTGAAGAGGACAGAGGAGTCTATCATTTCACAGACCGCTCGAGGATCACCTACAGCACTGTATATACCGCTGCCATGTAATCATTAGTGGATCAGTCCGCTTGTTGCTTAACAGAAAATTAACACACTTTTAATACTCAGTTCATTGTTTAAGTCATTTTTCCAAAAAAAAAAAAAAATCTCAAAAATATGTTGCTTTTCTTACATGAGAGAAAATAAATATCTTTGGTTTTGGGCTGTTGGTCTGGTAAAACAAGCAATATGATAAGTTCACCTTTTAGGAAATTATGATTGTTATGTTTTTGCTATTTTCTGACATTTTATTGCTCAAACAGTTCATCAATGATTGCATCCTTACTCATTATCCAGTAAAGTTCACCATCATCACTGGATTTGACACAATGTTTAATTAAGAAACCTTTGGCATTTTAAGGGAGATCTTTGCAATATATTCAATAAGGCAGATGCAGTGACTTGTTTTACAGCTG
This sequence comes from Chaetodon auriga, assembly GCF_051107435.1. Lineage (NCBI taxonomy): Eukaryota > Metazoa > Chordata > Actinopteri > Chaetodontiformes > Chaetodontidae > Chaetodon > Chaetodon auriga. Next base: position 9,934,027 of record NC_135083.1, on the reverse strand, counting down.
TATCATATATTACCAGTTTCACTAATAAAGTCTATTTACATGCATAAAATGAGTTGTGACAGCAGTGTAGACACGCACTGCTATGCACTTGCTGCAATTTGTAACATTGAGAACCGACACACACACACACACACACACATACACACACACACAGCGTGGTGCAGACAGACCACACACACATTTCTCTGTCAGCTCCTGTAAGCAAAAAGCAGGTGTAAACCTTAAAGAGTAAACCTGACTCAGTAAGACAATGCCAAGTCTGTATTCCACATATGGACTCGCCCTGTATCCAAGTCCTCTCTCCATTTGAACAAGTCAGCACATCTAAGTGTAAAAAAAAAAAAAAAAGGTTTAAAGTCTCCTCAGTTGGTCAAAGTGACAAGGTGGGTCACACAGGCACAGGCGGTGAGTAAAAGCCACACTGGAGGTAAACACTCCTCATGGTACTCAGTGGTCATGAGTTTCTCCATTAAGGTTACCAGTGTGACTGTTCTTTGGTTTTAGGGTCTGACTGGGATTTTTACTGCTATTTGAATAAATCTCCTCGTCTGAGCTGCTTTCGATGTCACTGCGGTCATCTTTCGACACCTGTAAAATGAAAGCAAACAGAGATGGTTCAGTGGATCAGGTGATGAGAGACAGAGATAAGCCTTGTTAGCAAAATGACCAACATAACCCCCCCCCCCCCCCTTGTTAACCTGCTATCCCTCCCTCCCCCTCCAGTAGTATCACAGAGAGTCCAGGGGCAGAGGGGTAGTCTGACTGACTCATTGATCACACTGAGGTTTGTACAAGTTAGAATCTCTGGCACCGACCTTGGCTCTGAAATTTCAGTGGCCTAACTGGGCTGTGTATTGATAAATCCATGGCGCTGTCTGTGGTGCTGAAGAAGCAGGTGGTTTTGTAATTGCACCTTTTCGCTCAGTCCCTTTTAGCAGTTTCATCTTGGATCTACAATATTCTATGAACCATATACTATAAATACTCTATATTGTAGCCTATATACTCTACAGAGCACTGTCACCTTCGTGGCAAGACAGAGGGTCAGAGAGACACACTGCTGCTTGTAGGATTCTTAAAATATTTCTGAGATTATTCAGCAGCATCTGTGCTGCTGAAAATACACCCCCAGACCCACGAGGGTTAATGTTAACACAAAACCTATCCCTAACCTTCCCATTGGGTCATCACCACTGTAACAAATTAACAAATCACCAACAGGTGCTAGATGAAAAGTCAGCCTTTATCCCCTGGGAACCACTAATATCAAAATGTCACAGCAGCGTCTAATAGCTGTCAAATGTCAACCTTGGGGTGATGGCAGCAGAGAAAAAGTCAGAGGATCACAAAGGTCAGTCACAGACATTTTGTGGGGACCATGAACTTCATGGCAATCCATCCAGTAGTTGTTGAAATATTTCAGTTTAGACAAAACTGACGGAACAAACTGACCGACGTTGTCACCTGTAAATCGTTTGTGGTAGCGAGGCTAAAAATTGTACAACACAAGAGACAGCCAGACTAACCTTTCCCTTGAATATGGCTTTGATAGCAATGCGAGCGATGAGGTAGAACCAGATGATGTGAAGAGCCTGCAGCACCAACAGCAACCCATTGAACAACCACCACGCCTGGTATGGCCCAACGATCTCCCAGCTCTCAAACAGAACACTGTTAACAATCCTGCAACACAGACACACATGCAGAGGTTACTGGAGCTCTAAATACATTATTATTGCAACTTTTAGTTACACTTTGTGTAAAAATGTCTCCTAATAGTTGGCAACAAATTGGCAAAGGTAAGTAATTGTGTGTGACTTGTACATAAACCCTTAGTAGTCTCACCAGAAAGGATAGATGACAAGTCGAGTGATGAAAAAGCTTAGGCTGAACACCACAAACAGGCCATCACATAGCCTCTGGTACTTGGCATAGTTGGCCAACTTGGCAGCCTTTGGGAATAAATAAGGCATTAGTGAGTCAAAGTAAGAAAATATCACACCAGTATCTCTGTTTTAATTTCTAGCAATGATATCTTGAAATGCTAATAAGAAATGTGTTTTTTCTGTCAGTCTGTCATACCTACTTAACATACCTTATGCTTAAAAGGTATACTATTCAGGAACTGTTGGTTACTATGTGTAAACAGTGTTCAGCGCTGTGTCTGCCACTTTTGTAGCTTTCACTTGGATGTGTGCTGCTTGTGGTCTGAGAGGGAGTACTATATATGAGTATACATTATTCTTTTTTTTTTAGGAAAATCCTCCATAGCATACCTTTAAATAACTACTTTTCTATGGTATCTTGTCACTGAAATGTTATAACGAAATGTGTTTTTTGTTCCTGTCAGACAGGTAGCACAAGCAGCTCACAGCACAAGGCAGCTCCTGCTTGCCAACATTTTGCATCTAAGTGTTTGCTGAGTTACATTCCGCCCTCTCCAGTTTGCTTCTCGGAACAGGTGCTGCAAGTTCTTTACCTCAAGGAAGATGTCGGATGCATCGTGCACACACATGACCAGAGTGCCAGCTCTTAGCATGTTGTTGGCATAGGAGAGTGTGATGAGTGTTATGGTGACCAGGTGGTGGACAAGCATGATCATGAAATCCTGCCATCAAAGAAATGAAGAGATGACAGGAAGAGCGAGTTGTAAAATGGTAAATACGATGCTCAAGCACCTGCAGCTCAATAATTAGATCAAGTTGTTGGTTGCAGAATAATCCTGCTGGTCTTCGTGCATGAAGACTGTCAGTTACAACAACAATTGAAAAGCTTTGTGTAAATACTGGGCTGACAGGCTGACGTGAGGCTATAAATAAAACACAGTGTAAATCTTTGTGGTTAGCTGTGTTTCATTGTGTAACCTGTTCTGCCGGAGCACACAATGATATGTTAATCCTAATACACTGGTGACACTGACTGGTGTTAAAAGGAGCAATATGTAAGAAATGGCCACCTGTTGAACTCCTACAGTAAACAAATAGGAGGCAGCTATCATCAGAGTAACTGATGTTAACTATCAGTGCCATCAGCTCGTCAGCCACACAGCCGACTCTGGCTGGACTGGCAGTGCAAAGCACCTGGGGAAGTGTTTGCGTTTACACCACTAGCCCAGCGGTTTTTGACTGCTGGGAGGAGGAGGTTTTCAGGCCCGGGGTGAGGGCGTCCCGGCGGGGAATGCGGCAGGACGGGCCGCAGCTAGCTGATTAGCATTCTAACTTTACAAGAGTAAAACAGAGTAAAATTCTTGCATATTACTCCTTTAAAGTTAAGCCTGTGAACACACCACCAAAAAAAAAAAAAAAAGAAAAGAAAAGAAAAATGGACAATGTTTAGGGCTTAACAACATGCAAAAAATAAAGAAATTTTAGTGGGATTGGTCATTTCAAGATTCAAGATTCAAGATCTTGAATCTTGATCTTGAATCTTTTTGCATTTCATTTTCACTGAAAGCATTTCTTCTTATGTCTGGAGAATAGGATTTGTTTCTAATGGTATGTTGTGACACATTTTACCTATGCATCTCCTGCAATTTGGATTTTGCACTCAGACATAGTGTGACTTCAATAATATTTCAATTAATTGTTAAGCTCTAGATATGATATGAAGGGACTATCCAAAGCAGTTCTGATAAAAAGGACATTAAGTGTTCGGGTGGGGTGTTAATTAGGAGGCAGCATAACAGTGTTAGTTAAGCAGCTGCTGACTCACCTTACGTTTAATGTCTGTGAACTGGGAAAACATCAGAGACCAATAGAAAGCCAGCTCAGCTACATAGTAGTTGTACTGTCCAGGACTTAGAGGCTTTGGGAGGGAGTGAAACAGAAACACCTTTGACAAATAAGTTGGGCCAACCAACATTCTGGTTCTGAACAGATTACTTATAATATAGGCAGATGGATATGATGATTAGGCAGTTCATGAAAAAAAATTATTAACCTGAAAAGGATAGTTGTGCCAACACTGTCTGGTGTCCCACATCCATGGCGACTGACAGAAACAGATCAAATGTGTGAATGATTAAGCCGACAACAAAAACACACAATAGCCCTGCTCACATTTTCAAAAAAACACTCAAGCTACACAACTTCAATGCTACAATATCAGTATTATCCAAAAGCATGTAGTATGCTAATTCAACTCACCACCCACAAATGTTGAATGGCATAGATAAAAATCCCCAAGTAAAATGTAAATCGCCACCTGAAGTGAAAGAAAAATAGTAGAATTGGGAAAACAGAGCAATGTCACTTATTCTCTTCTTGAAAATCAAGACTGAGTCACGCTAACAGCAGCAGTGCTTTAAGATACATGCTAAGGTCAGCATGCTAAAATACTCACAATGAAAATGCTGACATTTACTATCTTCACCATCTTTATTCAGTATGTTAGCATGCTAACGTAAGCCACTAAGCACTAATTAGACTGATTTGAATGTTGTGAGCTGTGTAGGAAACAAAGAAATTTTGACCTGATGCCAATGAAATGTTACGAGAAGTTATTCAAATTCATCCTGAGGGGAACATGAATGTCTGAACCAAACCTCATGGCAAACAAAGGTTATCAAGAGATTTCACTCAAAACCACACGTCAACCTCGTGGTGGTCAATCCAGCAGTGGCTGAGATAGTTCAGTGTGCACGCTATACAGCAGTTTAGTAGGAACCTACATGCTCTCACAGAACTTTTTCTGCATACTAGGCCTGTCTTGGTTCCGACGGACTCGAAACCATCTCTGTATTTTCCGCACATCCCAGTCCAGCTGCTTGGAGAGCCCGTCCAGTTGCCTTGTGTCTGGACACTAAAGAGGACAGTACAGGGCAAACAGAAATCGCTCCTTAGAAATCCCAGTAGGTATGACTTTCACACCACATGACGTATTTATTGAACATATCATTACGCCTGCGGTGGTGTATTCCAGTGCAGGAACATCTGTATTCCAATGTGCAGAGGAACATTTAATGGACTACAGAACAAACATGGGCCTTATGTACCATTTTGGACTGATACACCCTCTCCAGGACATCGTTGGGCTGAGCTTGCCGAGGCACTCCCGCCTGAATCTGAAGTATGTGGGCACAGGGCTTGGCCACTAGCCTGTATACACACAGACCAAGGCAAAAAAAAAAAAAAAAAAAGAAGAAGAAGAAGAAGAGGGTGGGGGCAGGGAGGGGACACAGAGATGGTGTGGTATTCAGAGACACATTCAGACAAGGAGAGAATCAGAGAGAGAGAAGTTAAACACTTTTTACAGGCTACAGAACTGATGAAGTACTAAGACTGGCCTAGGGCTGCCCTCACTGACACAAACAGCTGAACTTGTGCAGCTTTCCCATGTAATAATGTGTGCCGTGCATGGATGTCTTCAGAGGGAGGTTAAGAGAGTACAATAGGGCCTGCAGGGGAGAGACGGGCAAGCGTTCGAGGGAATCCTGGGGAATGTTGCACCTAGTCTAAACAGAGCGTGATGGCCCATCATGTGAGAGGGTGGGACACAGAGAGGGGACAGCAGCCTCTAACCAGAATACTGATGTGTGTCACAAGATCATTTTGGTTCATCTGGTTGAGCTGACCGGTGTTCACGTTGAAGCCATTTATTATGTCACAGTCTCACAACACTTAGCACTTATCTGGAGTAGTTTCCACCAACATGGAAAAAAAGACTGAATGAATAGAAGCACAGACTGGACTTTGGGCTGCCCTTTCATAGATGATTTTGCTCTAAATGAAGCTCAGAAAGTTTGCGAAACTTCTAATTCAGCTGTACTTTGCCTTTCTGCATGTGACATCCACTGCACAGACTGGTTTTAAAAGCCACAACCCCAGGCACGAAATGCACAGTTCTAAGGAATCACATAAGTCTTTGGACTATGTGATAATGACATGCTATTTCTGTTCCCCCCTCCCTAAACCATCCCTTGAAAACCATCGTTGCTGAGCAAGGTAAACTGGTGTCTCAAGCCAGTGGAGTTACTTTGCGTGTTGTCACAGACTGTGGACTATAATTATCTGTCACAGGAAGAGGCTAAGGCTGGTCTAACTATGAATCAAAGGGAATTTGTTGAATGCAACAGAGAGTTGGTCTTCTCCAGTTTCCGGATAGTTTGTGTGCAGAGTGACTCATGTCTTAAGACTGCTGCAAGAAGTGACATTTGCATTGTGATGTTCCTATTTTTGTAGCTGTTTCTTGTTTTTTTTCCTAATGGCTGCCCCATAAGACTATGCACTCACACATAACAGACACCAAAACTGAGAAATTTCGCCACAGATCTGAGCAAACAAGGCTGTCATTTACCTTTCAAACAGCAGCCTTAGAAGAAAAACTCCGACAGCCAGAGGCAACGCGTACAGTACGTGTCTCATTCGGGGATACTCCGCACCAGGTGGCGGACGCTCCAGGTCCGCCCATGTAACATTTTCGGGAAGCCAAAATCTCTCACTCCAAATCCAAGCTGAGATTGAGGAAGTCATCGGGGATCAGAAAATACTCGAGATCAGCAGTTGCAAATGAGGTAAACTACTTGTCGGACATCTGGTGGCTGAAGTCAACTAACTGAAGCGTCTTGCAGTGATGTTCCCACCTCCTGCCTCGCTTCACTCGCTAAGTTATCACTTCTGGTTCACTCCCGTGTGAGTGAAACTGCTGCACGGACCGCTAGGTTGACACGTAAGGCTGAAAGGCAACACCCACCACACTGATGAAGCAACTTTCAATGAAGTGGTGAAGGAAGGATGAACACACAATTGTTTCCTGAATTTGCGCTTTGCGGCGTGCTTTTTAAGCAGGGACGTGATGTGGAGTTAATGGCAGCTAACGTGAGTTGACGTCAACTGACGCCGAACCACACCTCCCGTTTGCAATTAGCGTAAACCCTCATTTGATTAGTGAAGGCTAAGTTAGCCATTATAAGAAATTAATGCTAACTTGTCTCATATGTTGGAGCTGTTGGGTGGTAAGTGACGGCAGCTGAACTACTTCTAGTCACATTTACCTATGTAGCTCAAAATTTAAGGCGATAGCAGTTAACAAACAAAACAAGTAGCTATCAATAAAGTTTAAATCAAGTAGCGTTTTTTTTTTTTTAAACTTAGCTAGCTAAATGAGAAGTAGCATTCTGATTAAGCCTTAGCGTTAGCTTAGCTAGCTAAATATAACTTAAGATGAGACATAAAATTAACCTGGTTGATTTAATGTTAGTTGTATAGAATGTGAGTTAAAATATTTTATAGTATGAGAACGCCATTTAACGCAAACGTAAGTCATCCAGTTGAGTGTGCAACCTGCTTAAATTATTTTTTTCTGGGATGAGTAAAGGTAAGTGAGCGTTAAACTCGGAGGATTTTCAGGGGATAACTATCGCAAAAAATGGCTAATTTAATTCCTTTACCCTTAAAATATATTAATATTTAATATTTCCACTGCCATCAGTTTACAAAGAAATTAATTTAATATATTTAACATATTAAATACTACCTTAATGAACTTTACAACCTTCATGAAGGTAGGATTCATTCCATGGCTGTTGTATTAGACTGCATTAGTTTTAGCTAAATACAACTTTTTGCTGCAGAGCTTTATTAAAGGTGATTGAATCTCACACCCATAAAATGTGGTTCAGATCTGTCTATGTTCAGATCTATGTGGGTACCACTTATTGTAGAACACTTATTGTGTGCTCTTTAAGGCTCTTAATCCCTTTAACTGGAGAGAGGCTCTTTATAGTTCCCTAGAGTAGAAAAGCGCCTTCGTAGGATGCCAGGATAGGGTTTGTAAAGATTGTAAATTTCATTTGAAACAGAGTAACGGGCTGGAATGGTTGATTATTGACAACCATTCCAGCTTTAATTTGTAAACCTTTACCTCATTATGAACTTACCCTCCTAACCAAGGTTAAGGTCTCATGCTGGAATCTGGCCACACAGCAAAATTCATTCAGTCATGATAAGGAGGTTAAAACATGTTAAATTAACTGATGTCAGTGTTTTCTAAAACGTGACCCACCATTTTCAACCTGCATGTTTGTGTGTGGACTTCATACATTATTCAGAGAATTTTTGATGTGATGCTATAAGTTCTAAAAGCCTGCAGAGGTCCACATTTATTTGCTTCTATCACTGTGTGACATGCTTTTTCAAATCTGTCTTTCATTATGTTGATTTAACCTCAGCCACACAAACATTTCAAAGCATGCTCTGAGTAACTATAGTCCAGAGCAACACAGATTAGCTAAACAATACATACAATTTGTCCCTGTAATAGTTGCAGCACATCTTCACCCTTCATTATGACATGTAGCTCTAACCCTAAAGGCCAATAATTTATGAATTTAAAGTGACACGAGTGGCCCACAGAGTTGAACAAGAGACACACTGGCCTCTCCTGTTTCTGTGTCATCCTGTAGATTTTTACATCAGTACCAACTGTCCAGAGAGCAGCTCAGCTCCCTGAACAAAACCCCTCTGTGTCAGTATGCAGCTGCAGCTTCCGAGATGCCCTACTCGGATGCATGACCTAGTGTGGAGGGGCTGGGGACCTCAGCCACAAACTAGAGGGGGGTCGTGTTTTTGAGGACACAAATCAGACATAGCTCTAGAGTAGCATTTTAATCACACTCAAGGTATTTGTTCACTTACTTCAACCATACGTTGCCTTCACTGGCTTCAGTCCAGCAATAGCAGGGAGGTCCGGTACACAGTGTCCGTCATTCCCTCGGTGTCCCCTCCCCCCCCTCACTGCTTGGACTGTTCCATTTCGCATCTGAAAAAATCTGATAGTTGGAGAAGAGTTCTTCATGTCAGGGACTGCTGTAGCCTCAGCTCATAGAGTCCTGTAGCTCCTGGATCACTTAAGGTAATATATTCCTGCCAAATTATCCTTCTTAACCTTTTTATTTGTGTGTTCGGTGACCTAGTCTTCCAAGGGAATTTATCAGCAACTATTGCAGCTGCCTTTTCCACATATACTTATGTGTTCATAGATGAGCATGCAGTTTGTGTTTACCTTTTAAAACTACTCAAATCTTTTACCACAACCACATCAACCATAGTCTCAGTAATTTAGTTAAGATGCTTATTTAAAATTATCCACATTGTCAGGTGCTATATATCTATTTGTGTATATAATATGTAGTAATACCTTTTTTCATTTTTTTTTTACAGATAAGCAAATGGATGAGAAAGAGCTGAGTGATCCCTTGAATAATGTATCACTTATCAAAGGTAACCCATTTGTATTTTTCTAAAAACATACACAGAATTGAAGTGTCTTGGCATTGTTTTGCTGTTCGTGGCTCTTACCTGACACAGCATATCTTACCAATGTGGAGAGAGAGAAAAGCATGAGTCACGCTTAAGAAGAGTGTCTGTAGCTGTAAGGGCAGTTGGTTGGCTTGAGAGCGCACAGTGCTGTAGATGGCCTCGTTTTACAGGCTGATTTCTCTAGTGTCAACATCTTATTAGAAAATGGGAGTCTCTTTGCACAGAGGACACATCACCTGACTAATATGTGTTGGTGACATTTAGGGTGGCTTATTAAAAGAGAACGCAGTGGATAATGCCATGCAATGTGCAAGCATATCAGTGAGTGAATCAATTTTGCATGATGAATGAATTTGTAATGCTACACTGCACAGCATATAGGCAGCACAAAACCAACGCTGTCCTCACGACAGCACTATCTCAGTCTTTTCAAAAATGATGAGGACATCTCTCAGTTTCAGTGATATACAGCACATTTTGTGGCTGTAAATTAAAACCTCTCCTGGCGGTTTGGTCAGCAGATATTCAGCATTTAGTGCGAGCAGTGCTAACCCTCTGACTCTGTTAAAGAACACCGTCACATTCACTGGGAAGGAAACGGACAGCGGGGAAAGATAGAGCATGATGGCTCTAGCCTTCAGCACTTGAGCTAAAAAAAGACTTCTCCTACATTTTTTTTTTTCTGTCGTCACTTGAGGCAGTGTGATGCTCAGTATCCCCAACTAGTCAGAGAGGTATTTTTACACGCAGACTAATCCCTTTATTACATTGTCAGGTGTCAGTCTCTGACATTAAGACATAATGCCTCTAATAACTAATGTTACTAAAGATATCGCATGGCACGCTCTGATCTGAAATACTCTGGTTATCTCGTGCTCTCTAGAGGACATTCATCTTTCGCACAAACTGAACACTGAGGCCACCCTACTTACAGGGAGCCCACTCACATTCTGACTCTCACTCATACATATGCATGTGTGAAGGAACACACAACCTCATACACACATTGCACTGACCACCCATCCTTTGTCTGGCACACAGCAGGGTGGTCATGTGCTTGAGACAGAGAGTGCCATCAGCCCAGAGCAGTCTCTTCATACGCTTTCATTTTAGGGACATTTATCAATGCCATCTGGTAGCACTATTAACATTATGTGTGTGTATTTGTGTAGTGTGTTTGTGTAGCCATGCATGCCAGACACAGTGAAATCACAGTTTTCATGACAAATGCGGCATTTCATGGCAGTCTCGGTCCTCTGATGTGTCCATTTATGGTGCACATGCTTGACCTGTCCTGACTCTTGTTGTCCCCTCTGCCAAATGCTCAGCGTGAGATGAGGTCATCTCTTTTCCTAGCCATGGTAGATTAGGGGATCAAAATATTCACTGGGCATTGCAAAGCCCAAGTATTTGTGGGGTTTGTTTCCACCTCTAGGAAACACAACAGACCCATGACAACCTTGGCTTGGTCCATTCCCTTTGTGTATTGTTTACAGTAACGTGGATGTGACAGAGACTCATGTGTTGCTGGTTTAATGGACAATTGGAAATGAAAGCTTGGATAGAAAATGCAGATAATGCAGTTGTGTCTATTTCTGGGTTAGCAATTAGTTTATGTAATAGTCCCATTTTAATATCTTGGGAAATCATCTAGTACATCAGCCCTGGTTAAATATTTGGGACTGAGGCAAAATTAACATAGTGCAACTTTGAGTTATCCTTCTATTTTTACCACGTTGAATTGCCGTCTATACTGCGTCTGTCATTGTGGCTTAAACGTTATAGTCTAATCTCTTTGTATGCACACCAGTGACTTTCCAGGAAGATAAAAAGCTCTACCCTTACAGCTATATACACTCATGTTTGGAGAAAGGATCTTATTTGGATAATCATTTCTTTTGTCTATGTCATTATCAGATGACTTGACAAGGTCAAACATGGGATCTTCTGGTGACTCAGAAAAGATTATCCAGCGCTTGAATGATGAACTTCGAGAGGCTCAGAAGCAGGTTAATACCGAGAAGCACAAATGCATGGAGCTACAAGGTAAAAATGTTAATTTTGATGTCAGATACACACCAGTGTCTTTACATTATACTCTACGCACAGAGACATCCGCAAACACATGAAGTAATGCAGTTATATTTCATAGGTATCCTGGAGGAAGAGAGAAAAGAAAACAAACAACAAGCTGACAAATCTGCAAAACAGATAAAACTTCTTCAGGGTATGTTTGTGTTTGTTGATTGGAAAGTTTTTTTCTCCACCCTCATGAAAATATTTACTAATCTAAAGGGTGAACATGGTTTGGACAGGCCAGCTGCAGCAGCTCCAAGATGAAATGGGCGTTCTCAGAGAGCAGATAGACGTATCCTCCAGTTCACACGGTGAGCTGCAAAGTGCACGCGATGAGGTGAAGGCACTGAAACGTGCCCTGGAGGCAGCCGCTGCTGAGCGGGACCGTGACGTTGCTGCTATCCAGACTAGCCTGTCAGCGGCCTCAAAGGACTTGGACAAATGGCGTCAGACTGCCAACAAATATGAGCATGAGATTGACGACCTACAGCGTGACCTTCAGCAACAGAGCAAGCAGTGGCAGAAAACTGCAGAAATCCAAGGTGCTGTATTGTGCAAATACACTTAATACAAAATATGACGATGGTAGCTGGTAAAAAGGACACGTATACATAGCAGACACAATAATTGCAGTCATCTAGTACATAGTTTTTACTTTAGTCATACATACATGACTGGAAACTCAGTATTCCTGAGCTGCTGGGTTACTGCATTGAACGTGAACAAGACGGTTTCCTAGTAGAACAGTTTCAAATGACTAAATTAAATTTCAGGTAGTGTCTCTTCTTCTCAAATCTTTACATTGATCAGTACTCAAGAACATGTTACTTAAGGACCTTTTGATTGGCTCTTTTGTTTATTACACTGAGAGACTTGTCCACAGTATATCCTCAGGTGTACACTACCATGTCCAAGCTTACAGAAAGTATTACACATATTATTAGAAATTAGTTTTCATTTAATCTGTAAGCCAATTAAGAAAAAAGCATCTGCTCCGCACTGTTGCATTACTTTAAAACATTTTTTTCACAGCCAGTGAGCTGCAGTCCATGCAGGTGGAGTGTAACAGCCTTCAGAAGGAGTGTTCTGTCCTCCGATCTGAAAAACAAGACATTGTCAATAAGCACCAGAAGGAAAGGAGCAGCCTGCAAAGTGAGTGTTCTTCCCTCAGGGCTGAGAAAGACGAACTCCTCAAGACTCTCCAGAAAGAGAAGGGCAACCTGCAGAATGAATGTGCAGCACTGCGCTCTGAGAAGGAGGCAGTGCTGCAGAAACAGAAGCACTTGGAGAAGGACCTTGCCAGGTCAGTGCACTGAGCCACATTATCCAGACCCCCACCTTTGTGCTGCCTCTGTCTCATTTGCTTGACTGTGTTCCAACACGTTTTGCTCCCGAGTATACCACACACCTCTCTTTGTATGATCCTTCACCTATTGAACTCTGTGTTATTTTGTTTCTGGTAGTTCGCGTGCCCAGAATGCTGAGCTGAGCAATAGCCTCAAAGCCCTGGAGAGATCCCAGCAGGAGTTGGAGAAGAGACTCTCAGCACTGCAGCTCCAGCATCAGCAGGATAGCGCCAATCTGCAAACCCAGCTGGATGAAGCGGACACCCGCAGCAAGACTCTGCAGAGAGAGGTATGTTCTCAAGACTAAAAATTCATCAACCAAGCGTCAAACATCCCAGAATCCCTCCCAGGAATTACTTCTAAGGCTAAGAATACTTCTCCCCTCAAGCCTGACAGTTACACCTTGTCCACACTTGTTGCTGTTCAGTCACATTTTTCAGTCTTGCCACTGATGTAACAGACGTAGGTCCATTGTAACCAGTTCAGCTGTCGACACTGGCCACATAATGGCTCACACACAAATGCAGCCCTTTGTGTCATTTTAGGCTCCAAGTCAAGTTTATTCCACTTATACACACAAGTACATGATTGTGCATTGATCTGTCTAGCCAGTACGCTTGTATATTTTTTTGTTTCTGTACTGATTATGGTAATAATATTGTCAAAATCTTGACACAGTCCTTGGTCCATTGTCATGGTCAAGCTGTGACACCAAACATCAAATATGCTTAACCAGTATGTTTTAGTACTATGGTATATCTCCATTTAGAGTTCATCCTCCTTTCTTGAGCAAGGCTCTAACAAATCCAAAGACATCACCAAATGGTGTTCAGTCCTATTTCCTAAAATGGATTTTACTGTGGTTAATGCTGGCTTCATGGTCACTTTTCCAGTTAAGAAAGTTGATAAGTTTGCCTCATAGGACTTTCATGCTTTGACATGCTTGAGGCAGGCCCTGACCGCATGTAATGTGTTATGTTGTTTTAGTAATTTACTTGCCTGTATACATAATTTGACACTGTAGCCTAGCTTACAGTCTATTAATACCATAATGGTGGCAATTCAGGACATTAGGATATGTTGTGATGCATTCACAAGACGATCAGCCAGACAGCGCCTCGCTGTAGTCATCTAATCCTAATGTTTATTTGCTCTGGTCATCAGACTGTGCTTAACACCTGGAGAATAGGACGCTTTTCCAAGGGTAAAAAGAGCTCTCTCCCCCATGCCTAACAGAAGTTGAGCTTGCTGCTGACCATGGCATATTACTGTACGCTCCCAGTCGGACTGAGCAGACTGGATGGGAATGAGCCATTGCTGTGACACCCAGACAGGAGGGGCTCTGTTGAATAGCAGAAAGCAGAGATGAAGTCATCCTTAACCACAAGTCATTCACCCCAGTGTGGTGTTGCTGTTTCAGTCACTGAATGAAAGTGGAAACTGAGTGCTCTCACAGTGTCCCTTTAGATTGAGCTCGTCCTGTGAAGCCCTGCGAGACGACAAAGCCTTTGAGAAACACTTAGCATCTTAAATCAACCAGCAATACTCACATCAGCAACTTTTTTGGCCCAGCACGCTCACTCGTTAGCCAAATTTGCCATGAAAATATAATGAAAGTAATTTGTCTTGTGATTACTTGGAGTAAAAGATGATAATGTGCTTTGTGCAGTGTGAGGAGGCTAAGACGGAGCTGTCAGACCTAAAGGAGAAATATGAGAAGACTGAGCAGGAAAAACAATCGCTCACAGATGAACTCGAGGAGTGCAAAGCCAACATGAAGGAATTACAGGAGAAAGGAACAAAGGTGAGTGCTGGTCTGTCCCACATTCAACAGAAAGGCGAAGGCACGCTTTTGTCTTAATCAAAGCCTGTAGAACTGTTTGACAAATGTTTGACAAATAATATATTAAGAGGTGCATGAAGGTTAGAAATAATGATAAATGGCACCATATCTTTTATTTGCATAAGAGGCACACACCTTGAGTTGGGCTTTGCTTTGAATTTCGCAACAACAGTGCATTTAACATCTGTTTATTTTGTGAAATATCTCCAGCATAAAAGGTGAATCTTTTGTAAGATTCACAATAAGTATATATACATATTTTTTTTTTTTCTCAGCACAACTGCTCCCCTCTACTCATCCACTGTCTTTAATGATGCTTTTAGACACTGACAGCCGTGTGTGAGATTTGTATAAACACCAGTTACAGACACAGACTTTTGACTGAGGGGTTTATTAATAAAGCTACACCCAACTAAAGTATGTCCCGTTGCAGTTGATTACTATAATATCCCTTCCATTCTGTAGACATCCCTATTGCTGCCTGTTCAAGCCATAGTCATCGGCCTTATCCTGGCTTTGCTGTATTGGTGCTTCGGCGCATTGTGGTAGTAAGGTACACGTTACTCCTGTCAAGTCGGCCTACATCTTTCATTCTCATCAGTGTCTTTAGATCATTGCATGATTTAATCTGGCTTTCCTAATTCCCCAGAATGCCTTCCTCGGGGGGGATAAACTCCAAATATTGACGTCTCAGAAACTCTAACCTCTCTAATCATACAGTTCAAACATCTGACATCTGTTTGTCTTGTCTGGATGGCTAATGCTTAACAACTGTTTCTCTCAGTTGGCTTATGATGGGCTTATCTTTATCTGAAAGAGCTAACTCGTGTTCTCTGTGCCCTGCATTGATCTCAATGGCAAGCTCCCTCTGTCAAAGCTTTGGCGGTCTTTGGATGGGCGGTTTTCATGTGGTGACGCTCATGTTTCCATTTCTGTGTCTCCACTTCTTCTTTTTTTTCAGAAGCCATGGATGATCTGGGGGCCGGTGGTTGCTGTGGCTCTAACAGCTGTGACTGCTGCTGTGCTCTTCAGGACCTGAGGGCGACACGCACACACACACACACACACACACACACACACACACACACACACACAAACATACACACACTACATGTGAATCCATATTTGTCATCAGATTTCTCCGCACTTGCCCCCTTATCATATCTGCACTATTAATTAGGAGGGCTCATACTTAACACTGTTTAATTTTAAGATGCTCTATTTTAGATGACAGAGGTTAATAAAAGAATGTCAGTTTTGTGTGCAAATGAGTAAGTTTGTACGTCTGTTATTTGAAGGAAGTCTATCTGGGTTTTGTTTTTGTTTACTATATGACTTACAGGATTATCCGTTAATGAATGTAAAGATAATCTGCACACTTAATTCATTCTAAATCTATATGATGATATTTTAGATGGATCACCTGGAGATTGAACCTCCCTAAATGTAACACATCTCTGTAACTGTCAGAATAATAAATATTGTCACAGTAATGTAGCCCCTGATTGAGTGTATGATGAATGCCCCGGACACAAAACATGAGTGGATGGTTGTTTTCAGGACATTTTGAATACTTGTGAGCAACCTGGGGAGGGTATTTGAGGAGGAATTTATTTTGCAGTTTTTCTGCCAAACGTGATTAATAGTCCTGAAAGCTGCAATAATTGAAATGAGAGAAATATGTAAACTCTGGAAAGATGGTTTTCCTTCATTGTCAGAACCAAGTTGAGGGTTGTAAGTACCCAACTCCTGTGTGACAGTTTGCTTTTAATTCAAGATAAGCTTCCATAGACAGTAATGGAAATGATAAAGTTAAATTAGCTTTTTTTATTTCAACTTTTTCTGCTCCTGCGCCAGCTACTGTTCATGTTATTACTTAATCTGCCACCCAGACATCCTAGCATCACCCATTAACTATGTCAGTAGTCAGTCAGGAGCCAGTATTATGTAACACAACACAATATAATTTAAATGCATGCTGTTTGATTTAGTTATATTGTATCACATCGTACCATTAGTCAAAACAAGAAACTGGTGTCATACTTGAAATGTCATGTTTTTTTAAACTGGAATAACACTAATCTGAATTTGTAAATAAGCTCAGACCTAAATTTGGTATTCAGGATTTTCTGATGATTATATATTTGCATGCATGATATGATTTTGTGGAAAATCTCAATGTCTATTATTAATTAATTTGCTGTATTTCTGAAAGTTTGTCAAGTACAAAATCTATGTATTTTGTAAAGAGATGGGAAGTAATATATTTTCTTGGGTTCAAAGTTCATGAATAACAGCTCTAAAATGTAAGCGTGACTTCAATTAAAGATCTTAACCTCATAATTGCACCTTACAGTCATTACATAAGCAGGTAGTCACTGAAGCCACCAGGCTTTATGGAGATGAGGTCAGACCTGCTACTGTAGGTTTTGTGTCCTCTGAATCATCTGAACCTTTGTGCAGCTGAGCTCATTGCAGCTGCACACAGTATATCTGAAGTAAGTTTTCAACATTAGGAGAGGGGAAATGTGTTTTGATGGATGTTTTATCATCTACCCTACAACAACAGAATTTGTTAGGTTCGATCTTCTCATATCCCGTACTGCCTGCCTTCCTCTAAAAGCTCTGTTTTGCAGATGACATTTAAAGAAGCTGATTGATGCTGACAGCCGGGAGCACAGTGTTCTCCTTGAAGAAAGGTTTTCTCAGGTGAGCGCAGCGCTTATGTCAGCTGATCAGCAATGCACCACAGAAAAAGACCAAGCGTACCCACAGAATACATAGCGGTACAATGAATACACGCAACGTTGGGATAGACGTGATTGTGGCCTGCAGTTTGACCTTGTCAATATATGCCTTGTCATGGTCAGGATCCAGCCAATGACAGCAGGGATCACATCTGATTCTTGTCAAACAGCACCCCCCTATGCTGTTTCAACCCTCCTCTCTCTTGTTTTAAGGCTGCTTAGACTACAAGTGTTTGATCAGAGTTGGATAATCTGAGTTAATGTGACTACTGACTGCGGGGGCCTTAACATCTGCTGGAAGATTATAGGGTTAAGCACTAAGCGCAGATATGCCCTTTAAGCAGGCTGACCACACTGATGGTAGGCCTCTGGGAGAGGATGCAGTTTATTTCTCAACAGGATGTCTGTTTCTAAATGTTCACACTTTGCCAAGTCTGTCAGGTCGTAGCTCCGGAGGAAATCACTGACTCTGTGGATGAGTCGCCCATCGTGACGCATCTGACCCTGTTTTGTTGTTGTGCTACATTGGCTCTGTCGCATCCATCCTGCAGGCTCTGCTGTGCCAATGATGCCTCTCTGCCTACGATGTGACGACCAGAATGATGTGGCTAATGTGATGTGCGGCCGTAGCTCGAACAACCTGGGGAATGCACTGTGTATGTTCGCAGATTGAGGACATCCTCTTCGTCCTATATAAACCCAAATGTGAGAATCATTCCCACGCATGGCGAGCCTCTCTGCAGAGTTGCCGTGTCCATTTGTTCTGCTCTACTTTGTATGTAGGTCATCTGTAGTGGACTAGAGATGCAGCAGAATGGCAGCTGGTATGGTATTTTCACTGTGTAGTCTTGGCCGCATATTAGCTCTAATTTACATGTGGATTTTATGATGCTGTACAGTATTTAGTAGTAGTATTTAGTAAATATAACTTACTATCTGTTCAAAGTTGTGATGCAATGTAAAATTGTATGTATTAAATACACAGGCCAGCACATGTAAAACACTGCTATGGACCTTTAAATAACCTCATTTTAAGGCATTCTGCGACACAGGACATCCTGGGATGTATCATGTCGGTATGACCTCAGGGGCAGTATGTTCATGATGAGGCTCTGAGAGTTCATCAGTTCTGTGTCCTCCCTTCAGTCAAGAAAAAGTGTTTAAGACAGAGGTCAAAATCTGGAGTCCACAGCTGGATCAGAAGTCTGTACCCAAATCCCTCAAAGCTTCACTGTCAACTGAAGCGGAGCTGATGACGCTTCATCCTCTGTGGATGTCATGACACCCAGTGGTCTGTGCACAAAGCCCTCAGATCCTCACTCCTGACTGCAAACCGGAGACACTCCACAGTCTGCCTCTATCATGACACCCAGTGGTAAGTGTAGGACTCAAGGGCACCATGAAATAAAGCATTTTAATTTACAACTACATGCATATATTTACACTAACTCATTTGGCAAATGAAGAGTGTTTATTTTTACAGCGTTAGTCTCTAAGTTCTGCTCATCAGTAACGTTTCTACGGCAGGACTGGTGTTTATTTCTCTGAGTTACAGACCCTGGAGCAGTAACACTAGTAACAGCAGGAGGTTCTGGAAAGAACCTAAAAAAAGCCGGGTCTCTATGATTCTTACATTGATGCAGCAATGTTGCAGAATTCTGCTGTACTCACTAATAATTCACAGCAAAACAAAATGAGCTCCTAATTATTCTTAATGCATCACACATTTACAGTAAGGACCCAAAACTGTCTTCAGTGGCAGGAAAATACCACATTTTCCTGTTAATAATTCAACATCAAACACTTCTTCAGTTTGAGATTTGTACTCCGAAGCAAAAGCCGATGGTCATACAGCAGCAGCCGGGGCCTGAGAACCACCTTCATCGAGACGAACTGAAATAAAGCTTGTGGAAATGTGCTGTGAGGAATATTGTTAGATAAATATCACGCATTTGCTATTTTAATCTTGAATAGCTGTGAAATGACAAAAATGTAATCCTGCCACTGAAAGGAGGGCATGTTTGTATACCTTGTTTCCACAGCAGTTGGTTAATAATCAGTTGTTACACACAATGTCTTTATTGCAGATTTATTCTATTCACTTTAGCTGCTTATAGTGTAAAAGGCTGCTGTAGATATTTTGTGTAACTCACAGTGGCTATCCTTCATTGTTGTACAAAATGTATTTTTGTATTGTCTTGTAACTTTCTTTATTGCAGCTATAGATGTACAGAATGCTGTGTGTAATTTATTGCTGAGAGTTTTGACCTGGACTCAGTCAGGAGCGAAGTCTGGCCTGTACGTTCACTTTAAAGGATTGACCGAATAATGTGGTGGCCCGGTTTCCCCGATGATGACTAATAATCAATGAGTTTATCCAGGGCAAAGATAATCTGCTGGGACCAACTGCACTCCACAGGGACATGTTTTTTTTATTTCAACTTTCAGGAAGATAAGTTGCCTATTTCTGCTTTCAACACACAAACAATACCTCCAGATAAACTAAAGCATCTGCAAGCTGATCAGCAGAATCGCAGGTAAACCAGCGGTCACATGTGTCTGCCAGTGACAAAACCAGGAGGATAAAAACCTGAGAAGTAAGTTTTTACATTTTTTTGAAAAGGCATGTTGTGGCATGGCAGGATGTTTTGTGTGTTATTTTGAAGAGTAATGTACCACCTCCATAAAACATTGTATAGATGTTAGATGTCTCCACCCTCAGGTGACATGCTTATGAGATACTGCGTGTGTGTGTGTGTGTGTGTGTGTGTGTGTGTGTAATGTATGTGTTTCTATAGGTGAGCCATGGCAGCCGATCTAGATGTGGTGAACTTGTTTATCATTGCGGGGGGAACGCTGGCTATTCCTATCCTGGCCTTTGTTGCTTCTGTCCTTCTCTGCCCCGCCGCACTTATTAAAGTGTATTACTGGTGAGGTTGATCACTGTGTTCTCCTCCTTTCACTTTATATGTTTATTAACTGATGTGAATGCCACCTATTAACCAGTTTCTTCATTTATTCCTTTATATTTTCCATTATCAGCCTTTTCCAGGCCATAATTGAAGTTTTATGTTGTTTACATTGAGATAAATATTCAAACCAAAGACCCCCATGTTTTTTATGGCCGCATGATGACCTGTGAGTGTTGGATTAAATGCCAAAATTTGCCTCAGCATGAAACCCTTACTCTAACTGATCAGTAACATGAAGGAAATGGCAATGCCAGCAACACATGCTCATAAAAATTTGAATCCAAGCTCATTATCTTGTGGCTAAAATTTGAATTCCAGTGCAGCACGTCTCTGTGTATGAGCTCAGACATACCTGCTCCTCTTCAGGTACTGGAGGAGGACTCTGGGCCTGCAGGTGCGCTACGCTGACTGCGGCGGCTATCGCTTCTGTTACGCCTACAGAGGAAAACCTGGGACGAGACCTTCCATTTTAATGCTGCACGGCTTCTCTGCTCACAAAGACACATGGCTCAGTGTGGTCAAGGTCAGATCTGCAACACTAACTGTAACAGTTTGTTGCCATGAAAAAATAGTTTACTCTGAAAAAATATCCATTTGACTTTATCTGATTTGAATCCCCCTCTTTGACATTTCCAGGTCATTTAAGAAAAAAAACAAAAAAAAACAAAAAACATTTTAAGCTTGTTAGATAAAGATACTGTAGTGAGTGAATTTTTGAACTCAGAATTCAAAACATATAAATTCAGAAATGCCAATACTATAAGTTATGTGATATTTAAATTCTAACATGGAATTTCACAACTAGGTGCATGTTCAGTTGATTATGAAAGTCACATTATTACGGCCTTTCTTGGCTTCAGTGCATACGGTAATAGTTTTAAGATGTACTTTCTCTCTACTGTTGCAGTATCTACCTAAACATCTGCACATTGTGTGTGTGGACATGCCTGGCCATGAGGGAACAACACGCACCAACACAGAGGATTATTCCATTCAGGGACAGGTCAGAAGGATCCATCAGGTACACTGAAGAGAGAACAATGAGTTATATGGATGTATTTGTCAGGTACCAAAATCATTCCACTGAAAATCTGCTTTTGTCCCTCGTCCTTCTCAGTTTGTGGAAACCATTCGCTTAAACAGGAAGCCTTTCCATCTGGTTGGAACCTCCATGGGAGGAAATGTAGCCGGGGTTTATGCAGCGTGCTACCCCTCAGAGATCTGTAGCATAACGCTCATTTGTCCAGACGGTCAGTCACTGTGTGTGTGTGTGTGTGTGTGTGTGTGTGTGTGTGTGTGTGTGTGTGTGTGTGTGTGTGTGCGTGTGTGTGTGTGTGTCCACTCATGTTGTGGGGACATAAATCTTTGTACAAAATGGACAAAATACAGGTCCCCATAATGTAAATCATCAGACTTGAGTTGATGTTAGGGTAAGGGTTATGGTTAGGCAAGTAGTGGTCATGGTTATGGTAAGTAAATGAATAAAAATGAATGTAAATCTGTGTAATGTCCCCAAAAATGATGGAAATATGACTGGTTATCTCTGCCTTTGCTTCTTCAATTGTGTCCTTTTTTCAATTTTCCTCTTTCAAGTCCCCCAATTTTTTGTATGTGCAACACTAAATAGCTGGAGTGCCCCTTTACAAGCAAATTAATTCATACAGAGCATGGATTATTTTCATGCCCACGGTCATTTGCTGCTTCTGACATTTCATTTAATTACCTGTATTTATGGTTCCAAACAAAATGTGACTGTACATCATCAGTTTCTAATCAAAACACACTCATTTTATCCCGCAGGTATAAGACACCCATGTGAGACCAAATTTGACAATCATCTGCAGGACCTGGAGCACAGCAATTACACGTTAAACATCCCGTTAATCCCTACAACCCCCGAGGAGATGGAGGACATGTTCAGACTTTGTTCTCATGTTCGCTTCAAAATCCCTCAGCAGGTCAGGTCTCCACTTGAAAATATATGCATTATAGATTTCACTCTGTTTGCACACAGAAATAGTTAAAGATTAATCCTCACCTCACTGCATTTGTCAAAAGCAACCATGTTTAAACATGTTTGCTTTGTTTAGATTCTTCAAGGATTGGTAGATGTTCGGCAGCCTCACAACAATTTTTACCAAGAAGGTTAGTTCACTTTGGTGTGAGACATTTTAGGATTTCCCATGTAAGTGCACTGTATAGTCCATGTGACCAACCAGTAACTTTGTGTCTCTTTTGTTAGTATTTATGGAGATTGTTGGTGAGAAATCAAGATATGCCTTACAAGAGCACTTACATCTGATCACTGCACCTTTACAAGTGATATGGGGCAAACAAGACCAGGTAATCTATGATAATACAGTGATCCAGCAGTCTTTTGTTTCCAAATTCATTGTAAAATGCATGTGGCTGTAACGAAACTTCAGGTTATAGTGTTAACTGTCTTGTATTTGTATAGGTAGTGGATGTCTCAGGCGCTACAGTCATTACAGAGGTCTTGCCTGGATGCAGGGTGGACCTGCTGGAGAACTGTGGACACTCTGTGGTGATGGAGAGGCCTTGTCGGACAGCTAAACTCATCCTGGAGTTCATCATTTTGCAGCAAGACGCCAGAGGTGGCGCAAAGAAATCTTGCTGAATCCAAACGCTATTAATTATCACTTTGCACTGCAATGCTTCACATGTCCCTTGTACGTGATATGCATACGTATACTGATATCCAAGCTTCAAAATCTTACAATAAGACCGTGAGCGAGGTCTATAAGTGCTAGTGCATTTCTTAGCGATGTAAATCATGATAATAAAAGCTTAGTGCGTGTATCTGTGTGGCTGTGTTCAGATGTGTGAGTGTATTCATGCAGAGGTGCCTGTGCTTGCAGCAGGACCTCCTCCCCTCCTTCACCCTCCTTGTGTGCGCAGTTTTGCTGCAGCCTCGAGCCGAGCACAGCTGCTCGATGCGACCAGCGGCAAACATCAATGAATGTGTGGCTGAGCCGTTAAATGCCAACCACAGGCTGCTGTTTTTGTACAATAGAAGAGGAGTAGGCGGGAAAGGCGAGCTGGTAAGGCTGTGTTTTAACGTCTATGTTACTTCCAGACAGTCTTAATTAAGACCCCGGCGTTAACCCCAGTAGTAACAGCGGCTAACGTCAATGGTTCGCGGGCTGCTAGCTATGTTAGCTCTCTAGCTAGCAGTTAGCTAGCAGGCTACATATCCAGTGTGGTACTCGCTTTGTATGAAGTGCTGCATAGCTCAGTGCATCCAACTTAATACGATAATTGTTATAATTTAAGAATTGTTACTTGCGATGTCATCTCGTTTGCCAGCTTCTTTCATTGTCACAGCAGAGAGAGTGGAAAGAGGTTGGATGGCTACTTTTAACACCAGCTGCCTCTTAGACAAACGTTACCGTTAGCTCGCTTCCTTAGCATTTACCACGTCATTAACGTTCGATAGTAAACTCCCAAACTTGCTGTTTAACTGGGAAACGTACAAAATCTTAATTAATGGGTTTATGTTCATTCAGCAGCGATAAGTTTCACTTTCAATTCGCTCGGGAGGCATTGTGACATATGATGATGAATCACCTCTGCTCCTGAGTCCTGACCAATATGAGGAGGTGCTGGGGTGCTGGTGCTAGCTCTCACATCACATTATCTTCATCAGCAGATGTTCAGAATCCCTTGTTTTCTGAGCACTTCACAGCCTCGTTCGCTTAAGGTTGAACGTTTTAATTCCATCTTCTGATGATGGAATATGATCAAAAGCTCCCAGACAGCCACTATACTGACCTTACAATGGGACTGTTGAGTCAAAACCAGCATGCACACTGGAAAAGTTGTGAAGTTTAAGTGTATCCAGTCAACTCTGCTTGTGTGACTGCAAAGAACGCAACTCACAAGTGCTTGAATGCAGTGTGTTCTTTTAATCCACAAAGCAAGCAGTAATCAGGCTCTCAGAGAGAACATGTACTGTACTCATGTAATCCAACACACACACACACACACACACACACACACACAATGAATGATATGATTTGACTGAGTCTAGAGCTGCAACAAGTAACTGATTAGTTGTCAACTATTAAATTAACCAACTATTCAGATAATGGATTAATCAGAGTAATTTCTAAGAAGAAAAAAAGTCACAATCAAACTGATTCCAGCTTCCTAATTGTTGATGTTTTTTGGTTTCTTTACTTGTCTCTGACAGTAAGATTAATGTCTTTTGGTGGACATGTTAGGACATAATCTTGGGCTTTGAGGAACACTGATCAACATTTTTCAGTTTTCTGATATTTTATAGACCAAACAACTAAACGATTAGTCGAGAAAATAATCGGTAGATTAATCCACAATGGACCTGGTTGTTAGTTGCAGCCCTGACTGAGTTTATGATCGTGTCCCTCATTTTCTGCACACTATGTCACAGCTCATGTTAATGTGACTTTTTTTTCCACAGGTGAAATTGAAGTAAGCCAAAACCATATCTGTTACCTCTATATTTTGGTTCTGACCAAGTGGGTATTGTTCTACAAATGGATAATGGAGACTGGGGCCATAGGGTAAGAGATGGAAGTCAGACTAGAAATAAGAGCGATGTGAGATGTTTGTTTCTGATAAACATGAGATTCTTATCTTCCTCTCTGTGCATTTTTGCCCTAGATGACTACTCCTGTTACCTTGAACGTGGGAGGCCACCTGTACACCACCAGTTTATCCACCCTGCAGCGATACCCAGACTCTATGCTGGGTGCCATGTTCCGGGGAGATTTCCCCACAACTCGTGATTCCCAAGGGAATTATTTCATCGATCGAGATGGAACACTTTTCCGGTACATCCTGAACTTCCTGCGGACATCTGAGCTTACCCTCCCGGTGGACTTCACAGAGACAGACCTCCTAAGGAAAGAGGCCGACTTCTACCAGATCGAACCTCTGATCCAGTGCCTTAATGATCCGAAGCCACTGTACCCTCCCGACATCTTCGAGCAGGTTGTGGAGCTCTCTAGCACTCGGAAACTTTCAAAATATTCAAACCCAGTTGCTGTCATCATCACACAGCTGACCATAACTACGAAGGTTCACGGCCTGCTGGAAGGTATTTCCAACAACTTCACTAAGTGGAACAAACACATGATGGACACCAGAGACTGCCAGGTGTCGTTCACCTTTGGACCATGTGACTACCATCAAGAGGTGTCCCTAAGGGTTCACCTCATGGACTACATAATGAAACAAGGCTTCACAATCCGCAACACTCGTGTGCATCATATGAGTGAGCGCGCAAACGAGAACACGGTGGAACATCACTGGACTTTCTGCAGACCCGCTCACAAAGTTGAAGACTGAGTTATGGCACGGGTGTTGTAGGTGACGTTACTGTTTGATTTGTCTTCATTTTACACAAATCGTGACAGAAAAGAACAAAATTGAGCCCTGCGTCAGTAATGTATCATTGATAAGGATTTTCCCTCAGTGTGGTACAGTGCAAAAGTCCAGACAGATAGCATAAAAACAATGAAAATGTAAATTCTTGATTTATTCACCTATTTCAATTGCAACAGTGTTATCTTATTAGAACACTTTCTTATCTGTGCTGCCGCTGCATATTTAACATTTCTCGAAAAATGAATACTTTGCTGAGATGAAGGCCTATAAAAGAAGGACAGCATTCCTTATGAAGCTGAAAGACCCCATAGCAATGATTTTATCCACGTAGGGCACTATATTATAACCAAATGATGCTAAAAATATGGGTACAATGTTTTGTATAAGCGTAATTGTGATTTATTATGGTTCCAGTACCTGCATCTGTTTATTCTGAAGTCAGTAATAAAGTGACTGTAAACAGGTAGCCCTGATTTTAGACTTTATGCCTACATATAGCATCAAACCTAACATATTAATGTAAATTTAGGTCACAATTTGAGGGAAAAGACAGACTGAAAAGGTTTGTATCCACCGCACAAGCTGTCTTGGTCGTGTTTTGAGCAAGACAGAGACACAGAACATTTTTTCTTGGATCCCAAGCTGTCAGGAGGATACCTTTTTGTTTTATGATGATAATAAATTCTGATTAGCCCAGTTTCTTAATGATGAGTTTACAGTAGATCTTAAAATTAGTCTCCTAGTTCTCTATAATCTCCTTGTATGGTACTATTTCTTAAGACCCAAGTCGTTGTTGCATGTGTCTGAGTGTCTTGTGTATGTATACGTATTTGCTGTGTGCGCTTCGTGGTATTATGCCATACTGTTACACTTTAGAGCTCATATCAAAAGTGATGTGTTTGGTCATCCCAGCCAAAATAAACCCATTTGTGTATTTGTCAATCATTATTTTTTTATGGTTGAACTTTTCACCCTAACTCAATTAACATTTGCACTACAGGTCTTACTGTAAGTCAGCAGAAGGATGTGACAAATTGTGTCATAAATCCACTATCTGTACTTGAGCAATGTGGCATCAATTAAAAAAAAAAAAAAAATCTATAAAATGTTTCCTGGCAGAGATGTAGGTCTTATATATGCAAAGCTTTCATCTGGACTTTTTATACTTTCACTCATTTCCTGTTGCAAAGTACAAATTATAGATGGCAGCTAAAAATGTTCCCTGTCCAAAAACGAATTTGAGTAATTTGAATGCAATGAACAAAATGTTTCAGTAACTGAAGCTACTACAATAAGTGGAAAATAATTTTTCCAATGTTGAAACAAACATTTTTTATTTTTGTTTTGTTTGCCAGTCCAGTGAGATTATATGACTTCCTCCCAGTGACCTATTTTCACATTATTTATTGAATCCCAACAGAAGAAGCTTTAGAAAACTGGAAACACACTGAAACTTTCATGAATTAGTCAATTTAATAAAGCAGACCAAACAATACTGACTGTCACACTTTAATAATCTGCCTAACTCTATATCATTAAACCAAAGCGACATTGCTGTTATTGTCTGCACAACAATTACACGATAAACAACTAGCTGCCCCCAAGTTAAAGACATTCAGCACAGACCATAAAGACAATTTTTCACTGTCAGTACTGACCCAGTGGTCCTTTATTTTTTCTAAAACTACAAAGGCAAACAACATGTGACCAACATGTGACACCACAGTGACCACACTTTTGTCTCATTTGAACACCTATTTAAATGTTGTGGACAGAAGAAAAACAAAGTTATTAACGTTTTGTGACATTTAAACCTTTATTGGGCTATTCAATTTTTAACTCCATTTTATTACATTACTTGACCCAACGTACAGGCGCATACACAACCGGATGTTACGACTCTTGTTGGGTGCGTTCGTTTTAAATTCCAGCGTCAGAACTACCGTAGGCTCCAGGAAATTCCAGGCAACGCCGCTCATTTGCTTGGTACCAGGCAGCAAAACAAGCGCCTACACGTCCATTGCTTCCATAATGTTTGTAAAGGACATGTAAAAGGTCCATGCTGAACAGCTTAGGGCAGGAGCCTCACCCCTGCAGTACCGACTGTTTATCGACACACGACTTGTGTATTTGAGTTCGCCAGGATGTTTGGTAGGAGTAAAAACGTGGCCTATCTTCTGGACCTCGTCCCGGGTAAACGTACTCTTGGGACATACAGGTTCCTTCCCATCTTTTTTTGCATCGGAGGCGTCATGGAGTGGGTCATGATCAACGTTAGGATAGGAAGAGAGACTTTTTGTGAGTGTGAAATGATGACTTGTGTTCGTTTTAGTAAAGCTTTGGTTTAAGTTGGTATTTAGCGGACGTTAGCATGATGGGGACGGCTATTAGCCGCTGTTAGCCTACGTATGTAAGTCACCTCTTGAGAATTTGTCAACGGCAGCTAAAAACCAATAACAGACCAAAACTTTCAAAGTGAGAGCTGTTCCTTGTCTGATTTGCATTTAGTGCAGTCTGACTTGCTAGACTGTATTAAGTTCTTCACTCCGTTTAAATGGCCCTGTTACATGTTTCAGTAGCTTGCACTCCACGATGCAGGGGACATGCTGTTTGGACTGTATTAGTCTAGAGATATGGGACATAACACCCTCGCTGACCTTCAGATGTGTCCCCACACTGTCCTGTACTCCAGCCTTTCTCCTCTCTGCTTCACTGTCTTTAGAAAATGTGGTAAAAGTGACTGAAAGATGGAAAAAGGAACTACAGTACAGGCAGTCTAATGAGTTAGACTGCTAACACAGACAGATAAACAGCATAGTATTTTTTGATATAGTACCTCAGTATAAGTAATGATATTTTTGGTGTCACATAAGTTACATATGCAGACAGCAGGATATGACAACATAATGTACATCAAGACAATGTGGCAGCCATAATATGCGATAATATTATAATAAATATCACCAGTGGTTATCACATTCTTAAGAAGTACCACAATACCAGAAAATCACTGCTTGCAAAATTGCATTCAAGTGCAGAAGTATGTGCTTAATGTACTTAACATTTTAAAGATAAGTGACATAAATGACACATCTATCTATCTATCTATCTATCTATCTATCTATCTATCTATCTATCTATCTATCCCTTATTAGTGGTTCATGTTTTATAAACTGATCAAATTCTTCATATAACAGCTGGAGTAGAGTAGAAGTACTGAGTAGAATATGAAGAAAAAGACTCAAGTATAAGTACCTTTAGTTCTTTAGAGCATGACTTGAATAAATGCACTTTCCAGCAGTGCACATCACATTATTGATATTCACTGGTATGTCTGTAGCTGCACCTGTGGAGAGTAGATGTACTAATGGATCAGTCAAAAGATTTAAGAAGAACCATAATGTGTTTCCACTCTCTCTGAACCCACATCCCTTCATTCCCATTGTTTTCAAATGTGCCATTTCAGGAGAGCTAAAAGGATTAAAATCCTCGTGTTAAAAAATAAAATAAAAAAGCTGCCCTTCATATTTTATCCTGTAGTATTCTGAGGCCATGCAGGGATAGAGAAAAATGTTTTCCTGTGCAGAGAACAGACTCCCATCCTGAGTTTTTTTCCTCAGCTTGTCATTACTTTCCTTATTACATATTTGCTGCAGTCACAAACTCTTCTTTTTCTAACTTTGCAAAAATTCTGCAGGATAACTTAAGGTCCTTTTCACAGGAACTAATTGACTATGTGAAACTAATTCTTTCATTAAAGATGGATCAGTTCCATTAAGTGTTCCAGACAGCCATGCCAGCATCCAGGAACTGGCTCACCTAAATGGAACGCAGTCACCATTAGTGTATTAATTACATCTGTGCTTTCCCAGCTACGACAAGCCAAATTGTCTGCTATATTGTTAATAAGGCATGGGTGGCAAGCATGAACCGCTCACAATGTAGCCTCAGTAGTCCACCATCAAAACTGCCTATATTACAGCTGTCTCATTTTAGTCTCTTAATTCTGTTTTTGTTTTTCCAGACGACGTCTACCGAAGGAAAAAATCAGAACGGGAGTACCAGCAGAAGATAGCAGATGGTTTGATCGTTCACAGTGAGCCTGCAGCCAAGTGAATGACGGTCGGATTTATTGTGGACTTCACTTGTGTCGTCTAAGGACACATTCTTGGACTCTTGCTCCCTTCCTTGTTTCCAACGGGCCGGGATGGACGTCATAGCATGTTACTGAGTTACAACAACTGTATCACAGTTATGAATGTCATTAAGGAGTCGAGAGTGAAAGGCTGAAAAATCACTTCCAACATGCAGGTTTTATTGTTAATATGGTATTCACTTTAAGAAACATGAGCAGTAATAATATTACTGGTGCAAAATCAAGTGAAAAAATCTCAGCATTGGTCTTATATTGATTTTACAGAGTCTATGTTGATGTGTTATGTCTAAAACATCTGCCAAGACAAACAGTCTCAGCCAAATTGTTATGAAAGAAAGGAATGCAAAGGTTCTTTGTATTTGGGCATCTTGGATGATTTGGCACAGGTACTGGCAGATAGCATTTGATAAGACACACAATTTCTGTAAGAGGTCTTGAACTGTATGGTAGATTGTTAATATAAAATGCAACGTAAGAACTGTATTTTGCAAATATTATTTGTATTATCTATGTATGTGCATCCTTCATTTTACACAGTACTTTCCCTACAAGGTTTACCAAAAGCATGCTTTGGTTATTTCAGTTGTACCATCCAATAGGGAGAGAGTGTAGACAGATGAAGCTGTTAGGGTGCTTGGACAGCATGACGGGGTTCCCATCCAGTCTCACCTCATCCATGTTGCTCCGGATGTAGTAACTGGTGTTACCTTTGCAGAATGTCTCATCTGTTATTGTTGAGATCTTGTTGTTCTGCAGAACAGACACAAGAGACCAATCTAATGACACAAAATCGGCCCGCTGTGTAGCTACCACTGACTGGCAGACAGAAATCTAATTGCTTCTACAGAGCTTCCTTGATTAATTGTTATGATTGCAGTGAATTACAGATGAACTTACATGCAGGTGCACAACGTGAAGAGACTCTGGGAGATGGGGCACTGCTGTCAGTTCATTGTTTCCGAGCCAAAGATATGCCAGCCTCGTGAGTTTCTGCAATAACAGAAAAACACTCAACCAGTCATCCAAACGCATGCAAAGTACATGATGTCTGCAACATTTAAAATGAGATCTTGCTTGCAAACTTACTTTAAAAGCAGTTGCCTTTACACCCTGGGTTTTAAGCTTGTTGAAATTTGCATTGAGTGATATTAGTGTGGTGGGCAGAATGGGAAGTTTAGTCAGTCTGTTTTCTGCAAGAATGAGCTCCTCAAGATTGGGAAGCTTTGAAAAAGCTCCATCGTCTATTTCAGCGATGAGATTCCCAGTTAGGTCAATTCTTCTTAATGGGGCTGGGTAAAAAACAAAAAACAGAGCTTGAAAGATGACATTCTTAATAGTTATTATTCATTATAGTTGATCATTATAATGACTTTTATTTACCCATGTCTGCAAAGTCTCTGTTGCTTATTTTTGTGATTTTGTTAAAACGTGCATAGAGATACGCAGTTTCCTTTGGCAGCGCAGGGACAGTTGACATTTCAGGGGACACCTCCTCACAGTAAACAGATCCACTCAGGCAAACGCACAGCAGACATGTCGGCAGCTCTGAAAAGATCACAGTGTCGTTCCATCACCTTGTTTTTACAGAAAATCATTTGATCTCATTTGTCTTTGGGACGTGACTGTGCAGCTTAAAATGCACTACACACGGTTTAGATGAGGACACTTGATCAGCCCCATTATTACATAATATGGGCTTTAGCTACATTCACAAAAATGTGGAAGAATGCCTCAGCACGTGTTGCATAATCGCCTTTGAAACAGTTGTTGAAAACTGTCGAAAACAACCCTTACCAATGGCTTTAGGAGCTACTGCTTGGTCAGTGTCTCGGTCTTGAGGGGTATCATAGTCTGGAAAGTTTACAATGTCTTTCTGTAAAAAAAAATATCATCATAATAGCTATACTTTTCCTCACAACTCAAGACTATTATGCATTTCTTCCACCCGCTCATTTACACACTGTATAAACCCAAAAAGATATTTTTACCTTTGGTTTTCTTACTTCCATGTATTCATCTTTTGCCGCAGAAGACAGTATCCATGGGAGCATAACAGACGTGAAAATTAAAGTCCTTAATTGCATCATTGTGTCTTAGTTGCTGGTGAGAGACGAGAGCACTGTCTGCAAGGCTGGGACCTGAGGTACATGTGAGCAGGAAAACTTTCCATCCAGTTTTTATTAAGCTGCCAGTATACTGCTGAGTAAGAAAAGGAAACTAGCTTTAACTCAATACGTGCTGTGTTTATGTTGCTCTCAGTGGTCAGGATGATCCTAAAGACTACATAGATGCACTGTATGTTTTGAGAAAGTGATGATGGTGAGCTGAACATATGGAGCACAAAGCGATGATTAAAAAATTGATCACAGGCAAATCATTAAGTGAACCTAAGCGACGCTGCTTTTAAATTTTACTTTGAGTGACAAAAGAATGTTCCTGGAAAAACAGAGTGGTTTGGGTTCCAGTAATTCATGGGGAAAAATTGAGTGATTTCTAAAGAAGAAATTGCCAAAGCAAGCACTGGACTGCAGAGAGAAAAACATTTTGAATGTGTCCGTTTTTCAACTTAACACTTAAGCTCAAATACCAACTTAATAACTAAAATAACTATTCCTGAAAGAGCAGCCATCTCTGAGGATGATGGAGTATTTTTCTTTTGTTGCTTTAATCATGTTTCCATTGAAGAGTTCTGGTAGCTTACTTTGAGAATATATGATGAAAAGTTCAGCTGGACATTTACAAGATGTCTTCAACAGTAATGCAGTTTTCCATGAGACGATCTAGCTTTGAGTCTTAAATCTGAATTGAATATAGGTACTGTAACCGTAATAGATATGGATTATATGTGAGGTGTCCAAACTTCCCACCTGGAAAATCTACATGCTTCCTCACTGCAAGGAATTAATATGACTCTGTCTGCGTACAGTCAAATATGGCAATTCATTCTGGAAATTGTCATATAGGGATGAAACGATTGGTCGATTAATTGATTGACAGGAAATGAATAGGCAACAAGCGTGATTAACAGTTAATCTTCTCACTCTTTTATTGTGTGAAAATGCCAAACACCACTGGTTTCACCTTATCAAATGCGAGGATTACCTGTTTGTTTCTGTTTTATTTGACTTGCAAATTTAATATCTTTGGGTTTTGGACTATTGCTCAAACAAAATAAGCAACTTGTAGATGCCTCTTTAGGTCCTGGGGATTTTTCACTATATTCTAACGTTTTAAAAACTAAATGATAATAACAACTATAATAACAAGTAAAAAAAAAGGGCAGATGAAGCAATAATGCAAATGACTGTTAGTTGCAACACTATTTTCATATGGAACCTGCACAACAAGACAGATATTTTACTCTCCTATCGATTGTGCTGCAGACAGATTTATTGATTACAGAAATCGCTCATCACCTGGAGTATCAGGTTCAAGCCCCTGCAGTGACAAACATCTGCACTGCTGAAATGTCCTTGAGCAAAACACTGAAGCCCTTCTGGTTCCAGAGGTGCTACACTGCCTCTGACCTTGACCTTTGACCTTGCTGTGCAGAATGGAAAGCAAAAGTAACTTTTTTACACATTTAACTATCACACTTACCGATGAAATATATTCATACAATGATGACCATTGTCAGTCTGCCTATTTCCTGCCTCAGTTGTTTATTATGTGGACGGCTCTAATGTTAAAGAGCAGAAGTAGGTTGTCCACTACTGGTGTGCTTGGTGTTTTAGAAACGTCGGGATGCTGTTAATATTGCGTGAGTAACTAAAACAGGAAGCCATTGCCGTCAAGACTGCCAGAAATGAATCAGTAGCTTCGTCATTATGAATCAAGTTTGAATAAAGACTCCTCATGAAACGTTAACCATCTAAATGCGATTATAGCCTGTAGTGAAAATGGTGGTATGGTCCTTTTAAAAGCCCTTAGATTATGAAGACGTGATGTAAACGTACATACGAAGCGCGTTTCTGTTTTTGATCAACCTAATTTTAAGTTTGGCTATATGAATTATCGCATTTAGCATATGAGCAGTGGCCGCATTACGTAAGGCAGATGTGTGTTGAAAAAAAGAGGAAACACAAGTGCCAGTGTAGCGGAAGTGGTACTGCCCTGAACGCTGAGCGAGACGGAGGACGGAGGCTGAATCGTCCAGAGAGAGAAAAAAAGCAGGAATAAAAGTCGCCAATATTGTAAGTGTAATAATCTCACATTGATCAACAGCGCACTGTAGTATTAGATTTTCATTCGTAGCTCAATGTTAGAATGGCTGTTTCATCGTGTCCGGTTGAATCCTGTTCAGAATCCATCAAGCTAACGAAGCAGGCTAGCTGGGTTTGTGAAAGGCTAGGCGTTTAGCTCGCTGGCTAATGCGAGATAACGGTACAGCTAATGCTAGCTAGCGAGCTAACCGACGGTCGGATTCCATGACACTTTGTTCTGACAGGCTCGTCAGCCTGGGCGGGCCGTGGTATAGCTGTTGAAAATGAATTAAATTCTAAAGTAATACCTCGCAGTGCAAGATTTTGTTTTCTGTTGATTATATAAAACGGCAAATGTTAATTGCCAATACCTTAAATGTGGTTTTCAGTCGAAAGCCAATCATTGCTTTTGCTGGCCTAGCTAACGAACGTTACCGTTAGATAGCGGTAACGGTACATTAGCTAGATGACGGTAGCTAGCTAACTGTTAGCCACTCCACTCGCTTTGCAATATCATGAATACGACAGATTAGCCGCCGTGCCGTTACCTAATCGAGTTAGATCGCCAGCGTAAATAGTAACAAAACACAGGATGAAACAGATTGGTCACATTTAACAAGTGAGCATTAACATCGGTTAGCGAAATGGATCATCGCGCTAGCGTTGCTCGCAACATTAGGGGAGGGCATTAAACCTGACCCGGGAAGACTTCGGCTGGTGTAGCAAGTATCGGTAAAAAAAAACATTAAACAAGCCAGTAAAACCTCTCTGCGTATTAAATTTTACATTGTGTCAGTTGCTAAGACTGTGGGCGAAGTGGATTCAGTTCTATTTTGTCGAGAAGATAAAGACGAGACAGGATTGGAGAACGAGCTAGCAGCTAACCTTAGCCAGTGATGTGTATGGTTGACCCACTTGCCAAGGGGCCCAGTTCGCAATGCCTATTTCACTTTGAATCCAGTGATTTGCTCACTTAAAAGACATCGCCTTTCAAAGCGAAATAAAAACAATTCACAACGTAGAGTCCAGAACACAGTTATGCCGATTAGGTGAATGGATAATGTGATGAATATTTTGAAACATTTTTTTTTCTTTTTTAAGTCAATTACAAGTACCTACCTCTGATACTTAATTTTCTTTTCCTCAGACTAGAAAATGGATAAGAACGACCTGGTACAGAAGGCCAAGCTTGCTGAGCAGGCTGAGCGCTATGATGACATGGCCGCAGCCATGAAGTCGGTGACGGAGCAAGGTGTGGAGCTGTCAAATGAGGAGCGCAACCTTCTCTCTGTTGCCTACAAGAATGTGGTAGGCGCACGCCGCTCATCCTGGCGCGTCATCTCCAGCATTGAGCAGAAGACTGAGGGCAATGACAAAAAACAGCAGATGGCACGTGAATACCGGGAGAAGATTGAACTGGAGTTGCAGGAAATCTGCCATGATGTGCTTGTAAGGGTCTCTCTCTTTCTTTTGTGTTTAAAAACTGTACTAATTCATACACTTATGAACACAGTGCTTGTGTGAAATTTAGCCTGATTATCACAATATTGACAAACTCAACTATTGTCTACAGGGGCTACTGGATAACTATCTCATTACCAACGCAAGTGCTGCTGAAAGCAAGGTGTTCTATCTGAAAATGAAAGGCGACTATTATAGATACCTGTCTGAGGTTGCATCTGGGGATGCTAAGAAGGGTAAGTGAGGACATGATATACATTATAATGTTGTGTTGTAATGTAAACATGAATTTCCCCCAAGTGGTTTAGTAAAGGCTTAAAACTGCATTAATAATGAATATTTTTATGGTAAAAGTGTGCCAAATAAGTATTTCAAATGAGAATGGTTTGCTCAAAGTGACAAGCCTGTAGTGCATCATCCAAGTTTACAGTTCCACTCAGCTCGGTGTAGCATCTTTCAGCTCTTAGTTGGTGAACACAGTGGAACTTCTAGTTCCTAAAGAGCAAGATATCTCTCACAGGACTTAGTGGAGACTAAAGCAGAGCCAGTGGGAATCATGGACTTAGACATTAACGAGGCGGATACAAACATGTCTCCAAATGCTAGTCTTGAACCATGTCTGTTCAATATGCAATGATCAACTGTGTGCCAATACATCTGCCATTTCAAATATATGGTGAAAATGCAGTATGTCGTTTGCTTGTTCTGCTGCCCCCAAGTGGTCTAGAAAAACAATTAATACTGCTTTAAAATGTATTATAGATAGTGTTGGTAATGTTTTTTTTGTTCTGTTTCTGCCTAAAGATACAGTGGAAAACTCCCAGCAGGCGTACCAGCAAGCTTTTGACATTAGCAAGGGTGAGATGCAGCCGACACACCCTATCCGGCTTGGCCTGGCCCTCAACTTCTCAGTCTTCTACTATGAAATCCTCAACAACCCGGACAAGGCCTGCAGCCTGGCTAAGACGGTATGAACTGAGGCCTTAAGGCATAGTTTTGAAATCTTTTTACAGGTTAATTGTATTATTAAAAGTTTGAAGACTGTAGACACCAAAAATAGCCAGAAATCATGGACACATTTAAGTACTTACATACATTGTAAGGAAATTTTGAGCATTTATTTTTTCAGTGCTCACAGTTCAAAGAAACTTCACTTTTGCTCAGTTACTGCTAAACAGTGTTGAGAAGATGTGGCTAGATAATTCAAGTTTAAATAACAAGTTGAATGTTTGCATTTCAGGCATTTGATGAAGCCATTGCTGAACTTGACACTTTGAACGAGGATTCTTACAAAGACAGCACCCTGATCATGCAACTACTAAGGGACAACCTGACTGTGAGTTTCAAGCGCCGCCTCTGCCTTTGATTGATCCTGATGTAGTTTTCACAGCAGATCATAACATCATTTTTTTTCTCTGTTCCCAGCTGTGGACATCAGAAAACCAGGCAGATGAGGGAGAGACCGGAGACGGGGAAAACTAATGGAATTGCACTGTTATCCACCTACACTCTTATCTTAAACACAGACAGCTTATATACATCCCCCTCCACTCCATCAGCTCCTCCCTCTTCTGTATGACAAGCAGCCTGAATTGCTCCTGACCAACTAGTTTACCCCTCTCAGTTCACTGTGAGGTGACAGGGTAATTTTCAGTTAGCAGATTCAGTCACTTTGTGGAAACATGTTGTATTGATTAGTGAGTCCATGTTGCTGTTGTTTTTGTCAGCTTTGTGTGTATGTCTGTATGTAGTGAGTGAGCATGTGTGAAAGGAAGCGAAAGATTGTGTGTATGGTCTGGGGGGGAGGGGGGTGTTGTGAATTTTAATCGTCCTTCCAAATCCCTTTGTCCCAGCTAGTTTGTTGTGCATTTTTCATCCCTTTTTTTTTTTTGTTACTTTCTTATTTGTGATTCCTCATGATATTTGCAGGCTTTATTGTATGGTAATGAAACTGGCAGTTGATTTCCACCAAACACTGTGATGGTAGGCGTTACATTTGCTTCACAACCCAAAACAGTTTTTGTGTTTGAACTTCCAGACACGTACAATCCTGTATTCAACTAACTGCAATTCTGCTGTGGGCTCATACAGAAAGGAGGCAGGCTGTATTGTGACACTGACATCTTGGTGTAATGATCCTTGATCATGTTCACAAATTCACAGTTTCAAAGATTTACTGGACCCCTTAAATTGTCATGTTAGATTTGTTGAGTCATCCGACATTCCACATTAGGCTTTGGGAAAGGCAGTTCTTTTCATTTCTTCTTTTTTTTTTTTGTTTTTAACTAGGTATGAATTGTCATCGTAGTTTTACTCACTGTTCAGGTGCTGCTTGATCTCAGTACAATGGAAATTGTATGTGCGTAAATGTGGTTCCTTGTATTTTACAAGATTGACTATCATCTGTATGTAAAACCTAAAGTAACCTTTTATTGATGTTAATTGAAAATGTTTTACCACACTGTATCGACCCTGCTTGCAAAGTATTCCTCTTAAAGCGGTTGTTTCCCCTACCCAAAAAAGAAAAAAAAACAAAACAAAACAAAAAAAAAATCTCTGCCTGGCTTTCTCTTGCAGCCTCGGTTTTCATTAAGTTGGCAGCATCTGCTTGTTGTTTTAAGATATTTAAAAAAAAAACAAAAACAAAAAAAAAACGAGTTAGCCCAGACAAATTTAAAAAGCTAAATCCTAACCTCAGTTTTTACCCAGGTGCATCCCTCTGCTGTTAAAGATGGCTAGTGTGAATGATCGCCTCAAAAATCAGGTCTATTCAGAAGGTGCAATTTTGGGGGAAGACCATCCCATCACTTTGGAAAGAAGCTCAGTGTCACAATACCATGTATCACCACTACATTCCACATATTGTAGTTGAAGACACCATTCCACATTATAGCTGACAGTCTGTTTATTCTGACAATGCTCCAATGAATTGAAATAATCTTATGTTGAAAAAAAAAAAGTCATGTCAGTTTATTATTATGCTTGATGAAAATGCAGTTAGTGAATGTGGAACGAAGCCTGTCTGTATATCAGGTATCTACTTGCTTTGTTTTTACTGACAAGTCTTATGGCTAAAATTTGCTTCTGTAACAGTCTATTACCCAGTGCACACACGTGGTTGTGAAAATTTAGAATAGCTCTAAAAAGCAATGACGAAATGGAGATAAACAATGGTTGGTGTAATTCTAGCTTTGTGTTTATGTATCTTAAAACCATTCTAGTTTCACTATACATGTAAGAAATAGGAAAGTGTCAAAGACCATTCAGTGAAATAAAGTTTCGTTTAAGATAACAGGCAAATTACGTCTTCGTTTTTGTTCACAAGGAATATTTTCTCAAAAATGGTTTAGATGTGATAAGAAATTTCGATTTGAAGAGCTCGTATAAAATCACGGAGAATTGGTGACATGTCTTCACCGCCAGAGGGCGAAATACATCGAATTTTGTCCTGTCAGGTGCGGGAACTAATTTTCATCGCGGAGTGTCACGTTAGTTAATTTCTGCCCTGTCACGGTTTAGAATTGAGATAGCGACGCGCGGAGGACGATGCAGGTGTTCCACGGCCGCAATTAAACAAAAACAACTAACAGTCCGTGCGGAAAGTGACCTGCGCTCACAAGCTATCGCTGAAAAATCACACACCAGACTTACGACTAGCTTAAAGCTGTAAGTAACTTGAATTTGAAGACATTTTCGCCGGTTTTCATTGAGATTTATTAGCTTCACTTGCGTCAGATATCAACTAATTCTGATTTGAAGTTCATGAAGACGAGGTGTAAATTTAGCTAGCTTCAGGTAACGCGTAATCGTGTTTTTGGCAACAAGTCAGTCAATTTTTGTTAACCGATTTTTAAAACTCTGGATTTCTCGCTCACTTTTCTGAAGGTCCTAGCGCAACAAGTTTATTGAAGCTACGCTATAACGTGAATTAGGTGATAAAACTTTGGTAAATTTGAATTAATGTTTCTTTTCTCTCTTGACGTGAGGCTGTGGTTTTATATAAAGATCTAATATTAGGGCCGAACAATGAGCGAGCATGCTCGTGTGCTACAGACCCCAGCAAAGATCACTTTCATATAGATTTTTCAAAAGTGAAAATTAAATGCAAAAATGACCATTCCCACTAAAAGTGTGACACATTATCTGTCAGAAATAATTTCAGTATGATTTTTTTTATGCATATCGTTATTAAGATCCCCACATACTCTGCTGTGGATCAGGGACACCCAGCTTAAACTAATGCAGTCCATTTCATCCTGCAAAACTTCATGCTGAAGCTGATTTAGTTTAACTATATGAAGAGTTTGTAGGATGCAGTTAGTTTATGGTGCTGTTGAATCACATTGCACTGTACAGAGTATGGATTTAAATTAATGTGGACATAAACATAGCTCCTTAAATCACAGGCCACAATTTATGAATTACAAAAAACAAAACAAACATAACCATATGCACAATCATAGACTTTTAATTGATTGAGTTTTCTTTACAAAACTTCTTCCAAGCAGGGACCAATTTTCTTTTTCCCTCCTCATCTTTGTAAATGGATGAATGCACATTTAATCTGCTGATACTGTGTTTTTATAGCTGACCTGAATCAGTTTAATGAATTTCAGAGCTTAATTGGCCAAATACATACAAAGAATTTGACTCCAGTTTAAAGTTGCTCTCAGTGTGTTTGAACACAGTACAAAAATTGAGTTTTATAATATTTAATATTTTTAGATAGAAATAGCTAAAAAGCACAGACAAGACTGATGAAGCATAGTGTGTGTGGTAGAAGATCATGTGTTGGATGCAAAGATTATCTGCAAATTAAAATGAAATGTCTTATTAAAAGGAATAGAGACACGATCCAATGCAGTCTAATACGACACTCCTGCAGTGAATCCTGCCTTCATTCATGAAGGTTTTTGTTGTTGTATTTGAACGGTGTCGATTCAACTTTGTGGCCTTTGGTACCATTCAATTATGTTTCTATTATTTTGTCTATCCTATTTTGTTGTGGTATATGTGATTGTTTCAATGAATCATATAACTCAAGAGACTTCTGGTTTAATTAAGGTGTGAAAGTGAAATCTATAAAAACGGGGTGGACACAATGAGACCATAACCTTTGAGTAGAGCTGTGTCCTGTTCAGGATGTACCCCGCCTGTCACCCGATGCATGCATGTATGGATGGGCACAGTTTACCCAAAATCTTTTAAACTTTTTTAAACTAGCAGTACTATTTAACTGTAAACTAATCTGCACAAGCCAGCAGCATCAGACTGGTGAGCACAGTGATACAGTTGGTGGGTGCAGTTTGGTAGAGAAAAAATAGTTCCTACATGAAACTGCTCACAACAAGGTCTGTGGATTATCTTGGTTATTATAATTGTAATTTTTATTTTTATTTCTTTTTATTACTGTGAAAAAAAATCTCATCAATTTCTTCTTTCTTGAACCAGCTGTTAGCTAAGATGAACAGCAGCGGACCAGCGTATCCCCTCGCTTCTTTGTATGTTGGAGACCTGCACCCTGATGTCACAGAGGCCATGCTCTTTCAGAAATTCTCTCCTGCTGGGCCCATCATGTCAATCCGTGTGTGCCGGGACATCATCACCCGCAGATCTCTGGGATATGCCTACATTAACTTCCAGCAACCAGCTGATGGTATGTTACTGGTTCTGGCCAAATCTTCCCAAATTCAGAACTTTACAAATTTTTATCACTGGAAAATGAAGTCCAGTGGAACTTTACATGAATCAATGTACTGGAATGTGTCTCAAGCCACTGTGCAACATCATGTCACCACGACAGGTCTACAGCAGAGATATAGAATTACAGACACAAGCAACAGCTTCAGAATGTGATATAAAACAAGACTTTTTACAAGATTTTTTACAAAGCAAGTACTTGCCACACATGAAAAATTGTGTGAAATCTTAACGAATGTCGCTCAACCAATCTGATGATTGTGTCTTAAAAGGAAAGAACGTCTTCTTATTGTACCATGGTGCTGTATGACTGTTATAATATGGAAAATAGATAGATTTGCATCACTAAAATGAGTTCTTGGTGATGTTTCTGTGTTTAGCGGAGTGCGCCCTGGATACAATGAACTACGACGTTATCAAGGGCCGGCCTATCCGAATAATGTGGTCTCAGCGAGACCCGGGACTCAGGAAGTCTGGTGTGGGAAACATCTTTATCAAGAACATGGATGAGTCTATTGATAACAAAGCACTGTATGACACCTTCTCAGCCTTCGGCAATATTTTGTCCTGCAAGGTAAGTGGTCCAGGTCGCTTTGACCGCTGCATGATAGCCACACCTGTTTGTTTGTACAGTGTGTATTAAGCTAATGTTGCACAATCTTAGAATATTTAATTTGGACCATTGAAACTTTAAAAACAGTAACATGAAATGCAAGGTGCTGTTTTGCAGCAGAAACTGTGTCATTTGCATGATTTGAAGGCTTTTGTCTCTGCAGGTTGTTTGTGATGAGAAGGGATCCAAAGGCTATGGCTTCGTCCACTTTGAGACTCATGAGGCTGCAAACCGGGCCATTGAGACCATGAATGGGATGCTGCTGAATGATCGGAAAGTGTGAGTAAACTTAAACCTTTTGAAAAATTAAACTGGTGAAATCAAACAATGGCAAGAGTGTAATGTGATAGTAAGCTGAGGCAGAGAGCAGAGCAGAAATATCAATATGTGTGTTAACGATATAAACTGTTAATGACTGCTGATGACTCCTGGGGATGTTGCAGACTTTGCAGATGACATTTCCATGTGAATTTTTCTGTTTGTTTTTGCTCAGTCGAGAGACACATAATCATTCGGAATCTGGCATTGTCAACGCAAAGGCCCATTTCCTGGGGGGAAATTGTCAGTTTTCCCTGTGTAGGTCAGTGAATAAGTAGGATGTATGTTTAGATTCGTTCTCATTGTGTGTCTGGTAGCTTTAAACAGGCAAAGCAGGATGATCAGAAAGCTATCATGTTTCTACAGTGTGGAAGAAGTAAAGACTGATATCTGTTACCAAATGTTGGATCTGCTGTAAATATTTACTGAAATGTTTTTGTGAGTCTTACGTCTTTTTTTCTGATTGTGATGCTGCCTGCTGAAGCCAAAGGCAAAGTTCCACACAAGTTCTTAACTAACTTTACTTATTTCATCATCACTGTTCCCTTGGTGATGGGTTCGGGTCTGTCTGCAGCTTCGTCGGCCACTTTAAGTCCCGCAAGGACAGAGAGGTGGAGCTTGGCACCAAAGCCATGAAGTTCACCAACGTCTACATCAAAAACTTTGGCGAAGACTACACTGACGAGAAACTCAAGGAAGTCTTCTCTGCATTTGGTAAGAAAGCAAGTTCTTTGCATTGCTCCCGCGCAGTCAGGGGCCTCTCCTCGATGAATCGATTGCCGCTGTGGGTGCAGTATTGAATTTGTTTAACGATCACTTTGCATATCAGATAGTGACAGACTGGCTTGTGCTCAAACTCGCAGGGAGGACTCTGAGCGTGCGGGTGATGAAGGACGAGAGGGGCCGTTCACGAGGATTTGGCTTTGTAAACTATGCGAACCACGAGGATGCTCAGAAGGTTAGTGTGCGCTAAGGTTGCATGTCCACTCAGATTGGATGCCTGCAATAGAAATGGGGCCCTGTGACCTCTGAGATGCAGAGAACAGGGACGGAATCAACTAAGATGTGGAAAATCGCAGAAATTGCCAAAATGTGGAGGCAATTTTTAAAAATCTGATTGTGTTTTTTCACATCACCTGAGCCAAATGAACCCTGAAGAATACTTTGCTGCTACACACACATGCAAACACACATGCATTCTTGTGGAAGAGTTCAAATGGAAGCTGTCCTGCACGAGATCTGTTTGATTAAAAAATCATGCAATGTTGTGTTGCATCAAATTCATTCATATTTGTTCCATTTTTAATATTTTATTATTGAATTGTTGAAGATTTATTCACCCACCACGTGA
Source organism: Chaetodon auriga (assembly GCF_051107435.1). Classification (NCBI taxonomy): domain Eukaryota; kingdom Metazoa; phylum Chordata; class Actinopteri; order Chaetodontiformes; family Chaetodontidae; genus Chaetodon; species Chaetodon auriga. Next base: position 9,890,594 of record NC_135083.1, on the reverse strand, counting down.
TTAGACACTGAGCACAAAACACACTTAAATCAGAAAACACAGAATTCAGAATTTGGTTAAAAGCTAAAGTGGAATATGGAAATCATTAAAGGGATTTCGTCAGGCCTTACAGAAGCAGTTAACTTTTTATTAACATTAAGGTTGAACCTGCAGCGTTGACTTATTATTTCACAGTTTGCTTATGTCTCCTCATTAATATCACCACTGTGTTTGCACACAATCAAGAGTGTTTAAAGAATTAAAGTGGCATTAAGTGATATTTTATATTCTTTTAGTTTCTTTTGGTGATCATGGGGCGGTAAGGATCCTATTTTCCCATGTTTTTCTCTCTAAGTGACTGATGGAAGCAGCAGTTCTGGACGTTTTTTTTAATATTGAGCGAGAGCGCTGCAGCCAGCGGCCACGAAACGGCCTGTGATGTATTTCCGTCAATGTGCGGCCACTAAAAGTGTTTTTGGGTTCAGATTGTTCTTCTAAATGTGTGACAACATTATAGAAAGGATCTCTACAGAGATACCCTTCTGTTAGAGTATTTTTACTGGAAACAGCTGTTCTGTCGCTCTCTCCAAAGCCACCAGACTCCATTTACGGAAACAGTAATTTTATCCTCGTAAAACAGACTTCATTCAAACACAACAGGAACAAAAGGTTCTGCTGCTTTTTTTCCCCACAATTGAGTATTAATTTTCACAAATGAATGTCTGGATTTTTTTCCTATTTGAACATACGTTTGAATTTAGGGTGTTAATGAGAGCCACACAGCCCATGTAGGAAAACACAAAGTGTGAGTTAAAAGATGCTAAAAGCTCTGTACGAGGAACTACCCTATCAAGTTTTCTCATGTAAAGGTAACGCGTCGATGCTCCTCCTGTTTTTCCAGGCAGTCGAAGAAATGAACGGAAAGGAGATCAATGGAAAACTCATCTATGTCGGTCGGGCTCAGAAGCGGCTGGAGCGCCAAGGAGAGCTCAAGCGCAAGTTTGACCAGATCAAACAGGACCGAATCCAACGCTATCAGGTGCTGCTGCATGGAAGACTTATTAATGACTCTCAGTGTGAATGATTGTGCATTTACCTCTTCAGAGTTGATATTGTAAGTGTTTGCAAAGAAATGTAGTAGATTAGCTGTGCACACGTGTTCTTTCACAGCATTGCATTTGATGCTGTACTCGTTCATGTTTCAGCTTCACACAGATAAAATAATTAGGATGGTGAAACATGCTTTGCTCTTTCTGATTCCAGGGGGTGAATCTGTACGTGAAGAACCTGGATGATAGCATAAACGACGAAAGACTCAGGAAGGAGTTTGCCCCTTATGGCACCATCACCAGTGCCAAGGTATTTTAATGAGATACAAGTTCACACATGTAGTGTCAGCTGTTTGCCCTCAAGTCACGTCTTCAGGCATTCAGGTCTGAAGTAAGTCGAGTCTCAAGTCTGCAGCTCTGATGGGAAGCGACTCAAACATTTCTGAACGCGGGCTCCTTTGTTTGCTGCAGATCATGACAGATGGCTCCCAAAGCAAGGGCTTTGGCTTCGTCTGTTTCTCTTCACCCGAGGAGGCAACAAAGGCCGTCACCGAGATGAACGGCAGAATTGTTGCAACCAAACCGCTGTATGTGGCTCTGGCTCAGCGGAGGGAGGAGCGTAAAGCCATCCTCACCAACAAATACATGCAGAGACTGGCTACTTTGAGGACCATGACCAGTCCCATCATTGACTCGTACCAGCAGGCCGGATACTACATGACTGTACCGCAGGTATGAACAGTGACAGGCGGAACAGAGAAGAAAGAGTTTTTCATTGTGTTTCAATAATCCTTAGAGATTGGCCACCAAAATGTGGCAGCAACTTCCTGATTTTTAGTTTTATGTGTTTTTTTTCCCTCAGCCATAAACCCCATTTGGGTGGGATTAAGAATAAAAGTAAAAAATGAAGTTTTCACTGAACTCCTCAGTAATTTAACTCACCGTTCAGGGTGGCATTTTAGCAGCATACACACGCTGACTCCCCTCCAGAAATACATCCAGTATGAGTGGTGGTGGGTTGCTTCTTGCTGGCAAGTGTAGATGTGATCCTGCTTGAGAGTCACATGTTGTGTAGCGTGACAAGTCTAATATCTAAAATCAGTTCCTTCGTCATCAAAGTTCAGTGAGGTTGACCTGCAGTCTGTCTGATATTAATATTTCTTTTGCAGCCTCCCACTCGCTCCTTCTACAACCACAGCATGAGACCAGTCCCACGCTGGACAGGACAACCACCCAGACTTCAGGGTGAGCGGGTCTTTATCTTTATGTTCACATCTGTTCATATGCAGTGGTTTTTAAATGCCGTCTGCCATGTTTTTAGGCCCCTACACAACCCAGTTTGTCGGCAGTTCTGGTCCCCGACGTGGATCCACCACCATCGCTACAGTCAGACAGGCTTCCACCCAGGCACCGCGCATCGTCAGCTCCACACAAAAGACAAGCAAGTGTCCGATCTGTGGCAACACGAGGAGCTCCACCCGTCTGAAATGTGCCATTTACATGCATGGTAGCATCTGACACGTGTAATGTCTTTATTTAGATAACGTTGGGACCCAGACTGTGGGAGGGCGTACCGACATGCCTGGTGTGACCAGAAGCAGCCAGTACAAGTACTCATCTGCAGTGAGAAATGCCCAGCAGGTCATTACTTTACCTGCACCCATGGCAAGACTCCAGGTACCCTCGCCTGCACTGTTCTCTAATTGTAATGCACACCCAGGACCAGAAATGACTGAAAGTCAAACAGCGGTGATCACTGGTTGGTGGTTGTCATTGTCAGGTGTCATTTAAAGCATTTTTGAGATAAACCATAATTTCTTAAAGATCAGGGCACAGTCATGACTCACGGTGCAGTCACTCCTTTCAGGAAGCTGCAGCTTAAAAGCAGTATGATTGTTGGAGTTTTGGCCTTGTGGCTGAAATTAAATGTATTAAGGAGCTTCAGCTGTAGTTAGCATGCTGGGAAAAACTGGGAAAATGAACACAGTAATCCTCAAATTGCAGCGTTTTTATGTTCTGTGTGCTTGATGCTTAAAGATCACTTTAATAGTACAGATAGTACAGAAACAGCAGTCCCTGGAGCAATGCTGTTCTTCTCTGCGTCTTCAGGTCGTTCCTGCACCTGTGATGGAGCCACCGCTGCACAACCAAGGCCAAGAGCCGCTCACTGCCTCGATGTTGGCTGCGGCTCCGCTCATGGATCAGAAGCAGCTTCTTGGTGTGGCATCATTCAGCTCTGCCCTTTTTTTTGTGTGAATTGAAACAACTTGTGTATTTGCTCGTTAATCCCCTCTCTCTGCTATGACACGCAGGGGAGCGATTGTACCCACTGATCCACGCCCTTCACCCAAGCTTGGCTGGAAAAATCACTGGGATGCTGCTGGAGATCGACAACTCGGAGCTTCTGCACATGCTGGAGTCGTCCGAGTCGCTGCACTCTAAGGTTTAATCCGTGTTCTGCTGCCTTACTGCTGCACAGTTGTTGTTAAGAGCGCGTGAAGATTCATCTGCCGCAGACAAAGAGACTAAAACCCTGAAGTGTTATTTCCATTCTGTACCTTTTTTTTTTTGTTGTTGTTTTTTTTTTTACAGTACACCTGGTCTCAGATCAGTTGTGTCGTGTGCTAACCATGTCCTGTCTGTAGCTTCATAGTTACCATACAGACGTGAGCGATGATAAAACGAGTGTTGCTGACTGACCTCTTTCCTCTCCTTCGGTCAGGTGGACGAGGCAATCGCCGTCCTGCAGGCTCACCAGGTGAAGGAATGCTCTCCTAAGAAGTAAAGAGCCCTTTCAGGTCAGAAACGACAGCGTTGAGACGTTCACCTGTTGCTAAACCCTCCACAATCCCAAATTGTTCTGCAAATATGTTAATGTCTGCTTATTCGGTTAAATGAAGGAGTTGTTAGTCTTTACTTGCTTGTTCGAAACATCAGGAAGTCAGAACTCTGTTGTAATATTTAGTTTGACAGTTCAAGGAGACTCCTGCACAGCGGTCTTTCAGTTCAAACGTTTTAACCGTGTCGTGTTTTTTTCCAGATCTCAGCAACTTTCTGGAGGAGAGAAAAAATGAAAAAAAAAAAAAAAAGAAGTAACATTTTGAAAAAATTAGAAAAAAAATGAAGAGAAAATGGTCTATGTGGATTAACAGTGAAGAGATTTATGAAATTAAAACCATTTTGTTGTTGCAGTACCTTTTGTTAGAAAATAAAGTTTACAGTGTGTGCATTAAGCCCCTCTTATCATTTCTTACACACAAAGGGTCAATGCAGCAGCATGTCTACTTCACGTTAACTCATTCTCATCACTATTCATTGTCCACATCTCTGAAACAAACCTCGGCAAGCAACACAGAGGTGAGATCTTTGATTTAGTTTTGGGAGTTTTCAGTTTTTCTGTGACCATCCAGCACGAGTAAAGGGGAATCAAAAAGCTGGCTAACTTTGTATTGTCAGTTTTCGTGCAGTATATAAAGTAAGCAAGCATTAGCCAATACTGGCCACTCTCAGCTGCTGGTCATGCTGTACCAGACCAGAATATGCCGCAGTAGCAATTGAGGAAGGGTGTGGTTTTGTTTTTTGGCTCATGAACTCAGCTTTTTATTTGTAAGAGGAACCATGTGACATTTCATCTAAGTTCCACAATTGCAGCCTAAAATTGTTGAATGACATCATGTCAGTCTTGGTTCCCTTGTGCAGTTTCTGAAACGTTTTCATCCAATCACAGGACACGTTGGCCCCTGTGGTGGATGAAATGCCAATCAATAACATGGCAGCGAAGAGATGAGCTCAAATAACTCCAACAAACCAAATGTTTAGTAGTAATGCTGTTGGTGCTTCTTTCTGACTGCGTGGGTTGAAGTGTTAGATCAGTTTGTCTGCAGCAGAACACACCGTGTATATTTAATAGGCTTTGTCCCAGTGGGCCTCAGTGTGTATGATGTCACAAAATCTGGCCTTAAATTTAAAAGTGCAAGAAATTAAAGTACCGACAGAAGCATGAGGTCTAATTCTGTAATTAAGACTTTAATCACAGACATTTTTAAATTTGGGGTGACAAACTCCCAAAAAGGGGACAAAAACATAAATTGAATTGTCAAATTTGCCAAAGTTTATTGGGAGCCTTCATACAAAAAATGAAATTATGGCTGTAAAAAGTTACAAAGGATTATTGTTGACATTGATATACTTTTGGCATTTAAGGCCCATTAACTCAACACATTTCTGTAACTCTTTGCAATTTATTTTAAATCTAAAACTGTTGATTTAAACAAGCAGATAAGACAGTAATATTTAAAAACATACGGACCAATAGATACCTGCAGATTACTTCTCAGTGGTAGTTTACAACACAAACCCACAAAATCTGAAAAGCAACTCAAAAGAAAACTGTCTAATTTTCAATGGTGAACACATGAACTTGAGGCAACTTTTATTACACACAGCCAACTAATTTCAATGTGTCTGTCTCAACGACATTTCCATGAATGCAAACAAATGTATTTACACTGACTTTCATAAGCATGTCTCAGACTATCGACGTGTCGGCATTAGAAGCTGCTTCGCTGTTACTGAATCGGGGAAAAGGTTGTGGTAGGTTGGTAAAGGAACGTAGGCAGCTGTTATCATTTTGCCTGCAAAGAAAAGAAAAGTTAAAACCTGGACACTTCTTTCACACTCTGTATTTAACGTTTGAAGGATTAAAAAAAGAAACTGGCATTACATACCTGCAAACCAGCGTCCATGAAGTGCATTTACGGTTGCCATCGCCGCTGGTATTGAGGGACACTTCACATACACATTACCCTGTCAAACAGAGACAAAATACTCCTTTCAGACTATTTTCTACCAAACGTCCACAGTGAGGTCTGTGGAGTGAAGTGTAATCTGCTATAATACATCTGTCAGCGTGAACTTACTTGAGCAGAGTTCTTATCAACATAAATGTGAACAATTCCTCCATGTTTGTTGCACTCCTCAATAACATCATCTTGGATCTCGATGGCCCAGCTGGGATCGTTTTCTCTGGAAAAAAAATGTTCGGTAATGTCAAAAATCGTGTTCGATTGTTAGCATTCTTGAAGCAAAAACGAGATGTAAAAGAACAGATTCACATATTTTGTTGTTTGTTATGAGGTCACTGTAACTGGACCATGTGGGGACAAAATCCACAGTGGTCTTTCTGTCTAAAAGTGACTTAAAGAGGTATTTCACAGCTGGAAATATGGTCTTAAAACTGGGCGGTGTGCAGCAAAGAGGCACATACTGTTAGATCTGCTGCTATACGACCAGAGAAAACAGAAAAGGGGCTATGCTATTCCTATCATAGCATTTGAGGCGTGAAATAGGCAATGCAGGAACAGAATCTTGATTCAGATTCGATCAATACTGCATCATGTGACCGTTTCATCTGAGATCCAACAGAGGACAGCTTGTTCTGTCTCAATCCGACTTCTATACTCTTTGGAAGTACAATCTGCAGTTCAAACAGCAGCATGTCTGTGGGACATGTGAGTGTTGCTTTGATAATGTCCTTACGCTTGTGGGTTGAAGAGGTTGGACAGCTGAAGGCAGTGTGTGGCCAGCGGCTGTGATGGGAGGTTCAGGGCTTGACTTGGAGCTGGAGTTGGAACAGCTGAAACAGAAAGAATAATCTGTCACTGAATGTTCTAAAAATGTTAAATGCACACAGGTTGCTTTCTATCTTCAAGAGCGTCACCTGCTGGCGCGGCGATGTTTCCGAAGGGGATGGAGCCAGTCATCTGAAGGGCCTGCTGAGCAGCAGGAGGGATCTTCAGACCAGTTCCTGTGGATAAAAACAGAAAATGAATATTTACACGCTGTGTTTTGTTTCTCATGCAGAGAAACTCTGGTTTGGGCATCAAATCTAAATGTATTCATTAACTGATTTTCTTGATCATTTGGCCTTCAAAATGTCAAAAAAAAAAAAAAAATAGTGAGAAGGAGCCAAAGGTAACATTCTCAAATTTCTTGGACTGACTTGTAAGGGGAATTTTTTGAGTTGTTACAAAAACAATACAGATCTTCACAAACCTTCTGCTAGTCTAGCCATGAGCTGTAAGCGCCCTGTGGTGCCGAGGTCGATGCCGGTCCGCTCCAGTTCGTCATTGTCCAGGAACGAGCTCGCTGTTGATGAGTCTGAGCGCTCTGTAACATGCCCCACCTTCATCGGACGTCCGGCCAGCTCGAAGCCATTCAGTTGCTCCAGGGCCTTTTTTGCACATTCAGCATCTGCAAACTTTAAAACGAAAAACAAGGTTAGCGTCAAACAAGCTGAAAACCTTAATGCACTGACAATGAAATCCATGTTAACGAATTACCGATATGAAGCCATATCCTTTGGATCGCCCGGTCTCACTGTCCATCATGAGCTGGATTCCCTCAATCTTTGGAAACCAAACACACCAAAACAAAGAACTGTAATGAATGCACTGACAAAAATCTGGTAAAAAATAAAAATAAATAAATAACAATTTGTAAAACTTCTTCCTGACCTTCCCAAAAGGCTCAAAGATCCCTCGAAGCATTTCTTCAGTGATGTTGAAGTGCAGTGAGCCCACGTACAGCCTCATTGGTCCTGAACTGCCCTTCTGTAGATTATTCGCAGCAGCTGCAGCTCTGTTCTTCTCTGCCTGCAATTACATTAATGTATTTATGTCCATTTAGTAAATCAAATTGGAAGTGCCTAATTTATTCCAGCAAGTTTACAAACATTTCATCACATCATGTGTTGACAATGAGACTATTCGATGTGTGTGCCGTTTGTCCATTAATGTGCTCAGTCACATCAGATAGAAGATGAGTTACAGCATGTATTTAGATGAAGTTACCATAACCTGAGAAGCCTGGACAATGATGGGAACTCCCAACAGTCTCTGGCCAGTCAATCCAATTGCCAGTGGTACAGAAGAAGCCTCCACAAACTCAATGTATGCAATGCCCTTTGATCTCCTGGAGTTTCTGTCCGAGATCATTCTCACATCTCTCACCTGTAGAGAGAAACGGACATGATTTAAGAGTCATTCCTACATACTGATTTAATGGATTATATCCAACAATAACTTGAAACCTGACTGACTTTTCCGACAGCTGAGAAGAAATCTTCCAGGTCTCGAGCTCTGATTCTCGCAGCAAGCTGCATGCAGAAAACAGTGCGGGCATCCCTCTCCTCTGGTGTTAGATTGTCAATTGGTTGCCTTGAAAAAACAAAAACACCCAATGTTAAATAATGTTAGAGTGCCTCTGGAAACACTGAAACAAGCCATTTAATGAATAATGGGTGAAATAAACATCACTAAAAAATCACAGACATATTCTGTGAGCCTAAAAAGTATTAATATAAAACTTCATCTCACCTGATGGGACTCTTTTCTTTTTTGAAGGGGCTCCGACTTTTGGAACGTTTTCGGCTAAAATAACAAGAAGAATTACACTTTCAATGTTAAATAAAGCCTTGTGTGTGTATGTGTGAGAGAGAGCAAGGCATTCGAACGGTTCAACATCGCCTTTGACCAACTGAGTATATGTCATCAAGGCTGAAAAGGTCACATACACAGGGCTCCTGCGTGCTTTGTATCGGCCGGAACGTTCCTTGCTCCGGGAGCCGCTGCGATGGCGCTCTCTGCTGCGGCTTCGTTTTCTTTCTCGGCTCTTGCTCCTCTTCTTACCCTTCTTTTTGTCTCTGCTTTTGCTTCTTCTTTTCCTAGAGCCTGGGCTTCGGCTCCGGCTCCTCCTTTTCCTGATACATGTTATAACATTGTTACTGCTGTGCAAAGTGAGCACATTTTTAATCAAATGAATAACCAAATGTAGTTCAGAGACTTCGAGCTAATAGTAATAATAAATACCATACATTCAAAACTTACTTCTTGTTCTGGTCGTCATGGCCATTTGCATGAGAGGACTTGAGCTCATCCTAAGCAAGGTTGATAGAAGAACATCATGAGGACGTAGATGAAACATTTCAAGTCGTCAAGGTAAAGGGGGTGGGGTGGGACAAGAGAAAATGCAAAATATATTCAATTAATAATAATACTTCAAACTTGCTACTGTCATGTCTGGACAGTGTCCTTCCACCACCCCAATAGCTTCCCATCCCACTCCTGTTTTTTTTTCTTTTTCTTTCTTTCTTTTTTTTTTTTTTTAAACAAGGCTGCTCAGTACTTAATGCAACAAAGCAAAGTTAAGGGAGATTGTCCAACAATTAGCTGAGTTCAGGAAGCTTTGACAGTAGTGAGATGATCTCCACCATTCCCCTTCTAATAGGTCGTACCAATGCCACTGCCACTATTTGTGCCTAATCATGTGACCACGCGTGGCCCACGACCACTAAAAGAGATCCTGTGTGGTTGGTGTCAGTCCAGTGATCTTCACCCATTTTCGTTCTTGGACTGTAAGAGCTCGATGCCACCTCTGTCACACATCTTGCCCTGAAGCAAACAGGGATTCACACTTCTTAGTAATATTGACGCCCAAGAAAATAAATGAATAAATTAAAATAAATAAATAAATCCATTAATTCAGCCACGTGTTACACTTCCATTATCTGTATTTTACATAATATATATATATGTAATATTTCCAACCTCTGGTTTAAGGTATTACTACTGAGAACTCACTGTATAATACAATGATGATAGAAGTATCTATTTTACAGTCATTCTACTAATAGCTCAATATCTGTGGTATTGTGTAGCATGCAAAATCAAGATGCTGATTCACATTACAGTTGACTAAGGCAAAGAGGCAATATTCATATTTACACACAAGTAATTATTCACCTGTATTTTGCCTTAAAATCCTGACATGGATCATGTGTTTGCTGATGAAGCCCCACAACTGCAGTATCAAAATTTTCAAATACACTGATGTCAAACTACAACTTTTCTTTGTTTAGAACAGTTATAGCTTGACACAAACACGATTCAGTGTCTGTTATTAATTTCGGGAATCATTTTTCTAACACAATTTAATACATGCTGAGTCTTACTTGAAATCAGTTTGGTGGAGGAATTTCTTCAAGGTGACAGAGTGCTACACCTTTGAAAAAGCCCCCCAGTGTAGCAGGGGTTCAAATCTGATTATATAGGACTGCACAATCAGAAGCAGTGATGGCATGCAGATTGTAAATCTGAATACTGCCTCCTTTGCTGGACAGGTAAGGATGGCCTTATCAACCATTGGCATTCACCTTGTTGCAACCGAACACGGATTGGATGTTCTAGGTTGAATCTCTTTTAGTCCTAAGGTGAACCACAGTACATCAGTATATGCACAATAACTACCTTCCTTTTTTTCACAGTTCACAGTGGAATCAAAGATGAATTCATGGGAGTAGAGGTGAGATATCATTAGGGAAGTCTATAAAGAGAGATAGATGTGGATTTATTTATAATTCCGTATTGCTTTTTAAATACTCAATCACACCACACAACATTCAAGTAAACTGTCACAGTAGCAAAAAATATAAAGGACTCAAGAGTAAATCATAACAGTGAAACAGGCCTCATCTCTGTAATCTGCAACCCACCTTTCTGTAAGGGGCCTCCAGCATGGCCTCTACGTCAAAATCATCAGCCATGATGAGCCTGTGGACAGAAGACAACAGGGATTACTTTTACAAGTTTACAAAAATATTATTGCTGTGAATAATCACTACTGTGTCTAAGTCGTATACCTGCAGCCAAGTAAAAGTTTCAGAAGACTGAGGATTTACGCGGCCAAACAACGTTTCGTCAACACAAATTTAAGCTAGTGTGAAATAGCTTTCACATAGTTAACCTCATCAAGAGAGACCTGATTTTCCGTTTGCGCGGTTTCTCTAACAAGTCAGAGACGAAAACAGTGACTGCTTACGTAAATTAAATGTATGAAGATCAAGTGAATGAAAGATGGATTGAAATTTGGTAAAAAGATCAAGTTATATGGCAACGATGTGTGTTAAGGACTTTGTCGTAACTTCCTGTATATTTCCCTCTAACGTTATCCCACAATATTGACCTTGAATGCGATAAGCTTACATACAAATGGTCTTACCGTCTTACCCATTTCAATGTCAAAGATTCCATGTAACTAAAAGCCCGGCATATATTCTGCATTAGGCGTAACATAAAGGATAAACATGCGTTTCAGTCAACACGAAGCTAACGCTAACTAGCCACCTCGTCTCGGTCGTTTCAACGTTAGCTTACTTTGATAATCAGTTATAAATATAGCGCTGTGTTTGACTTGACTGAAGATATAGACACAATTAGAGGTAAATATGTTCAGTAAGAATCGATTTTTTAAAGCTCAATACTCGAAAGCAGTGGCCCACATTGTGTTTACATTGAAAAAACAAGCGGCAACTTAACAGTAACGTTGGAGTACCAATATGGCCAGCTAACTGCGTTTCCGCGGCAGCGAGCTAACATTAGCTTTTATTAGCAAACATCGACGTTACCGTTTTGAAATTGATGAAATGACGTCGAACTCAAAATATCACGGAAAATGTGCTGTTGAAGAGACTCGCCTCGACGCCTCCCTCTCGGTGGATCACACAATGCTAAGTTGAAATCACAATTTTCGAAGTTATGTAACCTTTTTTTTTAATGTTAGCAACTATCCGCTGCAGGTCGTGGCCTGGTAACAAAATGCTCGCCTTGCTTCTTCTTCGTCTTCTTCCTCTACTTTGACATTTAATGGTAGCGGCAACATTTCGTGTTGCCTTACTGCCACCTAGTGGAGATGACTAGCACTTCACCGCTCTTACCCTGAAACTGAGGTCTTCCCGTCTCACTCTCCACACCCATAGGAAAACTATCAGTAATGAGACGTAACTAATTACGTCTACACAAATATTATACTTAATTTGAAGTATCTGTACCATTTCATGACACTTTGTGGTTCTAATCCGATACATTTCAGTGGGCAATATTGTGCTTTTAAGTCCATGCTTTACAAATATTTAACAACTTTAACTACTAGATAAATAGTACATAAATGAGGAACTTTTCAACACGATGCATTGTAATAATAAACAATAGAAAAATTTAGCTACGATTCGGAAGTTTGGATGATTGGTTGGACAAAACCAGGCATTTGAGTGTGTCTATATGAGTATGTCATGTCTATCACTAGGTATACTGTTTGCACTCACAGGCTAAATTTCTCTGCCTTGACTACTTTTGCTTTGATACTTTCTTGATAATACAATTACACTTTCTGTAGACATTGTACATGTTGCATAATATATTTTACCTTTTTGCTTGTGTATTGTCTATTTGTATCTTACTGCTAACATTGTTTTTTGTTACCTGCCTAGGGACAACGAATGCAAATTTTCATTCTTGCTAAAATCCAGCAGATTTACATCTTGCAGTTGGATATTGAGTTTCATTAACGTGCCCTATCCCTGTCAAACAAACACACAAGCAATGAATAAATAAATGAAGATATTTAGGATGTTCAGTTTTAAATATCTTAATATTGGGCAACAATCATTGCATCTTTGTTTTGCAAAAAATAACGTAACGTAGATCCCTGTCGATGTTTGTCAGACTGCTGTAGAGAAAAGCCTCATTTCTTCCAGCTCTGCCAGTTCTCCCCGCTGTGTGTTATGTCATGAAACTGGTCAAATATTTGCTAAAACGTGGGCACAGGACTACCACGAGCTACAGATATTGATGTAGACAACGCGACACATGCCCACTTCCGGTGTAGACAGGAAGTTACAGCGTCGGAGCACATGCAAGGTCGACACAGGACTTTAGACTGTTTTGAATCTTTTGCTTTAGCGCCCTCTGCAGGTCCGTTGACTAAGCTTCTGAAAGCACGTTGTACAAAGCGCCTCGTCGAACAGCAAGCGCCTTTGTCCGCCTTAAAAGCAGCATCGAGGACACAAACACTCGGAGTTGTTTGGAAATATCGTTTTTCCACGCGAGAAGCGCGGCTTGTTTGTTTCACCGCTCCGTGTCGCCATCTAGTGATTACTAAGAAGAAGTTCCTTTACAGGACATTGACGTCCATGGGATGCCATCTTCTATTTCCTGTTACAGAATATGCAGACATTATTTAACGGAACACCTCTGAAATCAAACTTTAAATAACTTTATATTACACATCATCGTTTCATGTATGATGATGACACTTGAACTGTTTGCCCCTGAACTCCAGAGAACTTGCTTTTAAATGCACTGACTTACATCTTTAAAGCTGCTTAGTTATATTTAGATCACCATACTCACCGAAACATACACAACATAATTTCTTTTATTACTTTCTAAAGAAATTGTGAGGCAAGCTTTTAACATTAAATGACACTGGATTGGATTAACTTGCCCATATCATATATATATATATAGACACACATAATATATTGTTCTTTCCATGACGCCAAGTCTTCTCAGTTTATCTACAAGGTGTATTTTCCTTATATTTAGTTACTACTTTTCTTTTCATGTATTTTTCCTTTACTTTTATGTTTATTATATGATTTCCCAGTTCCCAGTTTGTTCACATAATTTTATTTGGTCTAGCAGTTGTTCAGTAATTTTAATCTTTGTTAGCTTCATGTAGTAGAGATCTGAGTCTTGTTCTTTATATTCTTTTTTTTTTTTTTTTTTTAAATTGTTAATGTTTTGTGTCTTAACCCCCTTGAAAACAAGATGGTGCATCTCAGAGGTTATCATTTAAATGTTGATATTTTGAAGCTTTAGCTGACTGTTCTCCCTCTTCACATCTAAAATTATTGATATTATTACTGGAACAAAATGCATACAGCTTAAACAGAGTTTATTTCACATGACAATCTTCTGACAAACTGGCCATAAAAACTCTAACACCCAATTTCCTTTTAAGTTTGCCTGTAGGACAATAAATAACACAATTACTGGTTGTGGTAGATAATGTTGGACAGTTGCATTGTTTTCCATTATTACTTATGATCACTAGTTCAACTTATTTACAATGTAATGGATATAAACATTTAATTGATATTTATAGGCTTATTTACATTTTCTTTGGCTGCTGCATGTCAGGCAGCAGAATCCTCTATTGTAATTGTGTTATTGAGTTTAAGTGGTGAATCGTAGTCCGGAGGAACATCAAAAAACACCCCATCGTCAAAACAGAAATCATCGGATGGTGACGCAAGGTACGGCAGCTTCAAGACATAGCCTGTGAGGATGCCTCCCAGCGCGGACACTCCTATTGTGGAGAACACAGCTGCGACCTGGAAGAGAGCCTGTTCCTGGGCAGTCCTCCCCAACCCTGGTTGTAAACCGGGGATCAGCATCTGGAGCTCCTGCAGCTTTGGGTCTCCTTCCACAGGTGCTCTGTGGGTAAAGATCTCATACATACTGGGGCCATAAACCTCCTCCTTAGCCATCAGTATGGCACATATCCCTGCAGCGCAGGATATAAGTCCTGTTAGGCCGTGCAGGTTATGTATTCCACACTGATCCTGGATCCTGAAACGTCGTGCCAGGAAGGGGCTCAAGTACTTGTAGCCCAGCATGCATGCAGTGCAGCCCATCATACCCAGAGCGTACGCAGCCGCGGGCGATATCATCATATCCACAGATGCCCCGACTGTCACTCCTCCAGCCAGGGTCACATTCTGAACATCGGCCATGGTGAGCTTACCGTTTTTGTTCAGCATGGCAGAGAGAGCAAAGGCTGTGAGCGTGGAGGCACTGAGGCCGATGAAGGTGTGGAGGATGGCTCTGTGCTGGTCGTCTCCTTTCAGGGTCAATGCTGAGTTGAAGGAGGGCCAAAACACCCAGAGGAACAAGGTTCCCATTGTTGCAAGGATGTCAGACTGGTAGCTGGTATTCTCCTTTGCATGGCCTTCATTTAGGCTCGGCCTGTACAGTGCGAAAGTGACCCCCAAGCCAAAGTAACAGGCAAAGAGATGAATGAGAATAGAGCCTCCTGCATCGTTGATCTTCAGATACTTGAGCACGGCCCACTCTGTGACTGCAAACACCGGCACTTCCAGAAGAGCCATGACGAGCAGCTGCAACGGACTCGTCTTCCCCAGTACCGCCCCAAAGGATATCAGCACGACAGCACAGGCAAACTCTGCATTTATGAGGTTGATCACTCCGAGGTGGATCTTACCATCATGGCTGAAATGGAAGTACCCCTGCACCAAAATGGCCCACTGGATGGCAAAAGTAGCTGTGAGGAAGTTAAAAACCATCCCCCCAAAGCCATAGAGTCGAAAAAATGCCAGCAGGCACCCGAAACCGAGGAATATCATGACCTGTATGTCAGTGAAAAAAGGGTAGTCCCTGTACACTGCGTTGTCCATGGGGTTAGTCTGGTTGGTCTGAAATCTGGAGTCTGCATGCTCATCATAGGTGACAAAAACAGCGTACAAGGCGACAATTATCACCTGTGTGACGAACACAAACACCGGTAATCTCACTCGAAGGCTGGTCGATGGTGACTTCATCCTGACAGCTCTTTGGAGCATATGACAGTCATTTCTTTTGCAGCCTGCGTTATCTCTGTGTAGATAAGTGAGGCGAAAGACATTGGCCAAGTCTGCTCTCTCTAACCGCAAGCCATATTGACCTCACAGAGAAACTCTGCTGTGTGGACTTTGGCCATTTTGTAGTTATCTTCTAATAATTTACAGCATGAATTTACACATGTGTATTCACAGTAGCTTCTCTTGTGAAGTGTGTGTGCACCTGACACCAGAATCAATTTTTACCAGATAGGGAATAATGTTATAGACTTCAGTGATCCCCTGACTTTCCCTCTAGCACCTCCATGAGGTTGAGCTTCTCAGCTTTCTGTTATCCAACTGGAAATCATTTGAAGTGGAGTTAAAGCTGTGGCAAGTGCAACTGGAATGATGTAATACTGTGCATTTTCCTAGTCTGCAAGAACAAAAGCCTGCTCTGACATCTGAATGTGCTGGTGAGTGTGAAAACTCATTGAGTCATTTGGTGAGAGGATCCAGGACCTGAAAGGTAAACAAAAGGAACTGAACATATTTGCTATGTATTTTCAAAAATAACTCATGCAAAGACTCATTTCTGCTCAAGACTGACTGGTTCAAACCTGGAAAACTATCATCATTATCATCATCTCTACCATCTGCAGTCTTATATTGAAGAAACTGGTTTGTGTCTAGTGAGATGCCATTTGACTGCAGAGGTCAGTGATTCTGAGGAAGAGGAGGATTTTACGTTTTACATTTGCAAAATTACAAACCATAAAGCCGAAGCAATTAACCTGAGAGCAGACACTGTAACAGAAAAAATGACACAAAAACATCCATTGCCAGTATTGTATTAAAACGATTCTAATTTATTGCGTTTTGAGCCGACATATAAAATGGTTTCTTTAAACCATTACTCGTACATAATTGCATAAGACATGGTAGAACATAAAACAAAGTTTAGCATTTTAAAAGACAAACTGCCTATTTTATATTTATAAAACCTGTATGAACACACACATTACACGTGTTATCTCTACGCCTAAAATCACAGATTTATTTACAAGTGTCCCATCTTCACTCCATCTTTGCTGTTCAGTTACACTGTCCTCACTCAAACACAGCATACATGCATATACTCACAACACACGCACGCACACACAGAAACAGACACGGAAACACACACACACACACACACAGACACACACTCACACATACACACCAGGTTAGGGAGTTTAAAAATAGTCTAAACTTGTGCAGACCAGTGACGGACACACTGGTCTGTAGAGCCACTTCATCTTCTCATCAAACGAAGGTTCTGCACCCAAACCTTTCAGAGTTATGAGGGAAACACTGAGGGCTGCACAGATATTCACCAAAACTTAGACGTGTCAGTATGTGTATGAAGAGGTGAGGTTCTGTTTACGCTACAGCATTGAAAACAGTACATGTATACGATAAATCTAAAGGATATTTACAAGTCCTGCGATTTCCTGGAAAAGAGTTTGAATTCTAATGATTTTCTTTCTGCTTGAAACTGATGCAGAATTTCTTGAGTAAAATACTTTATGGCAAAAAAAAAAAAGGCTAAGAGGAAGAGGGAAATAAAATCAGCTAGTGTTTACCTACACGTTAGGACAAAATCTTCCATTCTAAAGTATTAATACTAAACACTTTGTTTCCATACTGATATCATAAACTGTGCCCTTTCTGGGCCAAGATAATGTACACTGGCCACTCTCATAGTGGTCATGTTTGCAGAGTCAGCTGATCTGTGTGAAGAGTGAATGAATGAAAACAGTGTACGGCATGTGCAGAAATGTGCATGTTCAAAAAGGACTAAGCACACACGCGTATAGAAGTGAAACACTGTGTATACACACACACACACGCACGCACACACACACACACACACACACACACACACACACACACACACACACACAAAACAGAGGTCTGAGAGGTCCAGCAGGATAAACTGACTGCATATATAAATCAAACAGATAAATATGATTCCTCTTGAATTCCCTGTTTTCTGACTGCTATTCTGTGTCTGCATTTTCTGCATATATCTGCCTCATCAGCATCACAGCTATTCCTTCACATTTTACAATGGCGGCCATTAGTTAGCAGCAAATTCACAATTTAAGTAGTTGACGTTTCAGGAAATACACTTATCTCTTTCTTGCAGAGAGTTAGACAAGACTGAGTCTGTACCTAAATATGAAGCTACAGCTAGCATGTGGTAAAGACTGGCTCTGTGAAAAGATAACAAAATTGGTCGTCCAGCACCTCTAGAGCTCACAAAGAAGCATGTGATATGTCATTTGCTAATCTGTACAAAAAGCAGTGGGTGTAAGAGATGCAGGTGAGCAGAATTTGGACAGAGCCTTGCTAGTTATTTCAAGTCTTTATGATAAGTGTCTTGTGGCTGCGACTGAGAGGGATATTGGTCTTCTTATCTAAGGCAAGAAATCAAGCAAGGATATATCCCAAAATGTCAAACTACCTTTAATATTGTGCACATTGTGCAAAATATAGTATATTTGAAATTATCTAAATAATTAAGTTTACTCTTTCTTTGAACTACACTCTCAAAAATAGATTCTTCATGATAAAATTTATGATATATTTATGATATCTATCAACACTGATACAGATAGTATAATTGATAGTCTGTTTCCAAACATTAAATTAAAGTATAAGTAATAATTTTCCTACATTCATTAACTTTCTCCTTGACACTTTACATTATTATGTTTCATAAAAGTTTGTATACCTGCCTGATCTGAAAGCTGCTGAAATTTTACATTTAAATCCCTCTTGAAATGTTCTGTTTCGATTTTTGACTTATTGACTTTCTCATTCTGATGTTGAAGTTACGCAAACAACTCTACTTTATGTTTTACATTGTGAAGAATTTACTCCTTCCTGCATCCTGATCCGCTAACACATCATCTGTAACAGGCTCTGTTTTCTGGGCTCCGTGGGAAAGCTGCACGACACTGGGGAAAACACATCAAATGTGCAGTATTTAAAGTGACTGTTGCTGAGCTCAGAGGTTTTGGGTGTGCTCAGAGGCTGATGCACGCTGACAAATAAATAAACAGATAGATCCCTGCCACAACAAGGACAAGCCAGTGATGATACTGTTGTTCTCATGATGTTCATGGTCGGGGCATTAACAGCAAATCACACATATCGCCCCCGGTCTTTCGTAGATGGTGTCACGTTAGACTGATATGAGTGCAAAGGAAACAGTAAATCTATTTCATCCAAATGGTCTTTGTCTCTTTGGGGAGTATATGTAAATACTGTCACTTCCACTATGAGGTAACATCATTTCCAGTGATGTAATATTATTACTTGTGTGCCTCCGACCATCCAATCGAAGACCAAAACGGACCAGGACAAACAGAGACATGATTAGATGAATAAATACACAAATAACATCAACAATAAATAACAGAAAATAAGAAAAAATGCTAAAGAAAAAAAAACATTCCTCTTTTACAAATGACCAAAAACAAAAGGAAAAGGACAGCAGGCTGATTTAACACCAGGAAGGGAAAGAGAAGTTTGAAAACCTTCCATTTTCTGAGAACAAGTGTTCCAGGTTTTTTTCCCAGTCCTTTGTGTTGCTGCAGAGACTGTTAGAACTAACCATAAACATGTCTGCTGTTATCAGCCAACATGTGCAGAACAGAGAGGAGACTGTTGTGTAATTCTTCGTGCTGAAAGGTTAGATGAGCAGATGGTGAGGTGAGGCTGTGGGAGGATTTTCCTGGAACGATACAAAGGGAGGAGAGGGCAGAGTCCATGCAGGGGGCGTTCCAAGCCCTTCAGGAGTAGATGGTAATGACCTCACGTCCACCTCCACGCACCAGGAGGACCCGATTGAGACCTTCAGTGAGAACCTCCAGGAACTCCATGTCTGAGAGACCATCACAGTGAAGGAATGCGATTTTCTTACATGACAGAAAAGTGTAGAAACCAAGCTATGCAGAGCAGTAGAGCTATGTAGAGCAGCGATAGTTAGCAATAGTTAACTATTTATTTAACCAGGTTGGGAAAGCTAAAAATCTGAATATGGAGCATTTAACACCAGCTCCACCTTGAACAGCTACAAGCAAAATCTTCTTATGCATACTGATTGCATATATTATATAATATAAAATAATGTACTGTAGTTTATCAGTTACAGCTGCCAGTTTTCTGCAGAATGAGTACTTTTACTGATAATACCTGCATAATAATGCAGCACTTTGACTTGTACTGGAGTACTTTTACATTGTTGTATTAACACTTTTAGTTTGATGAAGAATCTAAATTCCTTTACGACTTCCGTCCTCTAATTAAGGATTTCTCTCCTCCGGTCAGAGATCCAGGTTTGTGAAAATGAAGTGCTGGGGTTTCATTTAACCCAGGTGCAACTAGAGCTCTTAATTTGAATATACAATATAGTGCTAAAATCCTATTCTGTTTGTTGCAGTCTTAGCTTTTATCAGCTGAACCTTTTATTGTATTCTGTGTTGCATGTATAATACCAGCACTCTTAATGTTTTCTGCTGTCTTATGGTGTTTTCATTGCGTTTACATTTTTGTGCTGCAAAAGGAATTTCCTCTTGTGGGACAAGTAAACTGAGCTGAACTGAGCTCAGGACACAAACATATCTGGGATGCAGTATGTTGTATGCATGATGCAGGATACAGTTTTCGTTGCCCACACGGTTCTTGGGTGGTCCAGGCATGTTGAGCAGGACAAGTTTTGCCTCCTTGGACTTCTTTGTGATGACCTCATTGAGCCGCATTGCTGTATGCATGCGCCTCACATCCGTCTGGTTCCTAATGCAAGAAACATGAGGTCACATTGGGTTTGCAAATCAGTCTCTGAGCTGCTGAGCTCACGCCGTGTGTCTCACTACAAAATGTTAATACTTACAAGTTCTCCCATTCCCTGCAGCAGCAAGTTAGGAGGGAAATAAAGGCGGTGAATTACAGACATGTGCACACACAGAAATCTGCACTTATTATTGGTTGAAGTTCAAAGTTTTGTTTGTCACAGATGCGGGAACAGAACGAGCTCTTTAAACCCTTGATGATGGGTCGAGTTACTCAAATATTTACTACTGGCTCCTGTCCCCGTGTGCATGCCATGTGTTGTGTCTGCTTCCTGTGCGGCGTGCTTAGCCTGAGTGAAAGTGACAGATCACTCACGGCTTCATGTTGAAGAGGTCTTTGGCCGCCTCCGGGTTTGCTGATAAAAGGGTCGGCCCCTTGTCTGCGCCCTTGTTGTCTGTCCAGGTGGCGGCGCCCCCTGCAGGCCCGGTGGGAGACGTGGGGCTTGTTGGTGTGGATGCGTTCTTACTGTGGATCAGCTGTACCTGTTTTGGGTTGGAGACAGCCACAGACTGAGAGAGGGACACCGTGACGTGACAGCGTGACAGGGTGAAAGAGAGAAAAGAGGCACCTGTCAGTATAAGTGAAACTGTGGAAGCCAGTGGCCGGTGGGAAATCTCTGAGCAGCCAGTGAAAAGAGCAAAACACTGCTGTGACAGCTGCTTTTGTGATGATGAGCAAAAACTCATCTGCCACATTGTAGTACAAAGACAAAATTCTGCCCAAGCCAGAGCACAGAGAGACAACAGGCGTGGAGGGACAGAGGACAGAGGCATTTTAAAAAAGCAAGTTTTACCTCATCTTCTGGTTTTTCTGCCAGGCTGGCTCCCTCCTCAGCACTGTGCTGGGAGCGCAACCCAGGCGGGTTTTTACGCCGAATGGACCCACGGGATGAATCCGTAATGCTCTGGATCTATAGTTATAAAAAAAAGTGAGGACTGGATTACGTTCAATGTGTAATATCCTTTTTATTTATTGCAGATCAGCAAAGACAAGTCCAGACAGCAACGCCTATTCCCTGCCCCAGAGCTGATATTTGGAGTGTGGAGAGTGATAATGAAAATGTCAAAATTAATACCATGTTCCTCAGGGGTCCACGCTGACTATAATTTCATGTTTCTCCATTTGGTAAAAGTGGTTTAAATAACAGGAGCCTTCCGTACTGATACTGAAGTTTCTGTCGTCATAGTAGTTTGTAGTTTACCTCTCTCTCCATCTCATTCTTGGTCAGATGCATCTGTTTGAGGATCTGTGATCGTTGTTCCATTACCAGGGTCTTCTCATAGGTGTAGGCTGAGATGTCACTGTCATGCTTTAAAGAGAAAAGATGTTTTTCATTTATCACACAGTTGAACTGAAACAGGAGCCACATTATGGAAGGGCATTTGATGACCGCATTAAAATGGAAATGGAAAAAAGCTGTTTGATGTTTCATTTTCAAAGACTTTACCTGCTATAAAGTGAACAATATTGAGAAACATCAAGTTAAACTGCATTGCATTTGCCAAATTGGATTATTGCATTTTCATTTTAATTACACATACGTATTTTTTTTAAATATTGTCCCATATGGGCTTCCATACACAAGAAAAAAAACCCACAAAAAAAAATCCTCTCCTTGCAGGTTTTGTTTGTGAGCTCAGATTATGTGTCAGACAAGTCTCTCACCATCTCCACCACCTCCACCTCAGCATCAATGCGAAGGTGATAGAGGAAGGTAATGAGGTCTTTCTTCATCTGGATACTGTTGTCATCCATCTGAGCTACAGTGAAAATGCGCATCTTGCACTTCTTCCACACCTGGAGGACAAAAAAGATTTGCAGATAATGAACAAAATGTTCTCCGTGTTTGCCGTCTCAGCACTGTGTCCACACAAGTTTTCCTCAGACAAAATCATATTAAACATCGTCTTAGTGTCTTGTTTCCCACCTTATGTTGGCGCAGCAGGAAGGGCAGAAGCATCAACATGCCTCCATCGTGGACAATCCACCACACGTCTATGTGGCCTTCCGTGAAGCGCTCTCCATTGGACGGGTAGCTGGAGATATTCTTGGGAACCAACAAGGCCAGACTAGCTATGGTTGTTTCTCTAACCACCTCTGCAGAGGGACAGAAGAGAGGATATATAAAATATGATAATATTTAAGACAAAAGGAAATAAAAGGAAGGACCTGCATGCATCTAATCAGACAGGAGGGGGGAATAAATAGTAAAGTAAAAGACATTTCTCTGCCAATGGTCTTCATTGCATGTAAAAATAAAACTACTGTAACTTATTAAGTATTCCTAGCTGGTCACAGATGTATGAAACAGACCACTTTTAACCATACATGCTCAATAACTATTTTCCTCCATAATCAAAACCAGGATAACCAGATGTTGATGACACAAAACTAACATTCATTAACTCAGACATCTATTAATTTTACTAGCGTCTTAAGAACTTACCAATAAAGTTCCTAAACTGCTGGTGGTACTCAGGCTGTTTCCAGTTTCGAGGCCAGCTGACCATCACAGTGTTGTGCTTCAGGCCTCCCAGTCCTCCAACCTGGATCAGGTGTGACGTCCCATCTCTCAGATTGGAGGAGATGACCACTTGAGAGAAGCCCTTCACCTTCTCGGTCTCCATCAGTTTACGCAAAGACTACAAATAGACAGAGAGGGGAAGACATTTTCTAGAGTCTGCGAAGAACTTGGATTGTTTGTAGACACAGTAAGAGTTGTGTGATACTAGTGTGTGTGTGTTTGGGATTAAAAGACGGACCTGATCCGCCCTCTGGGCCTCAGTGTAGTTGTCGAGGAAGGTTCCTTGAACAGAGGTGCCAACGATGGTCAGACCCTTCCCTGCTTTCATCTGATTGGTCAGAGAGAGCAGACGAGGCTGTTCTACGTTCTGCTCAGCATCCACACTCACCAGGACCAGGATCTGAGGCCTGAGGAAAGACAAAGAACCGAACAATTGTGTTTTAGGGTCAACACGTGATTTAAGCTTAACCGTTATAAGATTAAAAGTTGAAGATGTGTGGACTGACCTCCAGTTCTTGGTGTGTGGCGGTCCCTCCTCCAGCCTCATGAGAGCGAAGCGTGCAGCGCTGAGAGAGATGCCACGTATCCCATCGCCCCACTCCTTCTCAGCTCTGTGACGCAGCAAATGAATAAGTTGACACAACAACTAGGTATCATCGTGTGTAAGTGTATTCATAATAGCTAACTAGCTAACTAAGACAGTAACCCCCCGACAGAATAACTGGATGCTGCAACACAGTCTTGTTTTTGGTCCAAGCCCTATTCTGTCATGATGAGCACTTACCCACAGAACTCAATGTATTTGTAGATGCAGGTGGCGATGCCCATGGCAACTATGGCATAATACCAGGAACAGATGAACATGAGTGACAGGCACAGGCTCATACCCAAGAATGACAAAGCCCTGCAGGGGACAGGAAGTCACATGTTTAGATTGACTGGGAATCTATGCCAGCGTCATACAGCAATGACCTCAGCTTGTTGATAGAAAGTCTTGTATTTAGTCTGCTGCTGCTAAACTCTCATGGCGACTCAGGTGCACGCAACATAGGATAATATCTTCTACAAATTTTAATCTCAGAATTTGCGTCAAATGCAGGCATTAGAAAGTATATGCCATGGAAATGAAAACCTTTGATTACACAGAAGCTTTCAAAACAAAATCAAATCCACTGCCCTGACATGTATGCATGCTCACCAGTGGTAGAACTTAAAGCGCGGCCTCCAGTTCGGCGTCCTCAGCAAAGTCTGCAGAGCACAGGCAAGATTGACAAACATGTAGCACATCAAGAAGAACCTGAAGAGAGAAGAACAGAAGAGAGGATGTGCACCAGAGCGCCTGCACAGCAATGAACACACAGCTTGTGTGAAGTTACAGTGTGCTTACATGGAGAGGATGGGGGCGACTGCGTCCAGGGATGCTATGATGATGCCAATCTCACAAATGCTAGCTGTGAGCAGAAGGGCCCAGGTGGGCTCCCCGTTGGCTTTGCCATGGCCAAACACCTGGAGCAACATAAAAGGATTCAATTAAATCACATTTTATGGCACCATGATAAGTGCTGTACAAATAAAGCATGGGGCTTTGATAATGAAATATTCATGTTTGTTTCTGTGGCCTAAAGCAGAAACAAACACCAACACAAAAGTTCTGGTATAGCTGACATGTGTGAAACTGTGCCTGAGAAGTTTTAAACACTTTTCTGCTTTTATGATGGAGATGCCTTTGAATGCTACTCACTCTAAGAAATGGGATGATGCCGTCCCGAGAGATGGCCTGCAGCAGACGAGGAGCTCCTGTCAGACTCTGGAGTCCTGCTCCGCAAGTGGAGAAGAAAGAGCCAAACACAATGACCCATGGAGACGGCCATGCCAGAGTCCCAATCACCAGGTTACCGTTGACTCCTTCACCAAACCTGTGGAGAGAGGTAAAGACAAGATACTCCGAAGCTGTAATAACACACTGACTTGTCCTCCGATCATGACAGTAAGCCAAGCTCCCAGCTTGGGGGAGGGGTTTAGCAAACAGTTCATTTATTTGATGTGACTTGAATATGGACTTTGATTAAAAAACCTACTGATGATGAAAACAAAAACTCACTTGTCCCTCAGGACAACTCCTTCTATACAGGCACCAAACAGCACCACACAGGACATGTCTGAGGAAAAGCTGTTAAGAAATGTGCTGTTGAAAATGTTTCTTCTGCTTATTTAACAGTCAAGAATCAGCACATTCAGCTCCACGCAGTGTCTGATGCCTTGACTTCAGCCTGGTGAAGGATACACACAGTAGATGTGGTGGTGATGGCTGCAATCGTGCCGATGGGGATTGACTTCTGAGCGTCACGCAGGTCTCCGGAGCGGTTGGAGCCCGCCATGATACCTGTGAGTGGAGCAAGATGAGGAGCTTTGTACTTTTACAGGACGGTAATATTCCTTTTTCTTCCTCTGTTTTCTGTCCACTGGACTCACAGTATCACAATAATCATGTTCTCATCACCTTAAAAAGTTGATAAGGGAAACTGTTAGCAAACAGTTGTCATCTACGTATCCAGAGAAGTATTAGAGTAACAATAAAATTCATCACCTGCTGGTCTCCAACTCCTAAGAGAAACATCTGCCTCTTTAACTGCTGGTGCTAACCTGTGACAGATGGGAAGTATATCCCGACCAGCAGAGTGAAGAAGCTGGTGATGTCAGCCAGGACGTAGCGGTTGGAGCTGGTTATGGGACTGTCCGGATCCATGTAGGATGGAAGTCCACGCTTCTCCAGGATCACCCCTTTTTCCAGGTAGTTACCAAACAGGTTCTCTAAAAGGAAGAAGAGTATTTAAATGAGCGAGTAAGGTGGACTGATCCTCAGAAGGTGTCGGTATTTAAGCTGATAAAGCATCTCTTACCTGCCAGGATGCCACTTGTGACCCCTGGGATGCCTTGAATCACTGTGACGTTGTTGTTAGTAAAGTACTCGTCACAAGTGGCATTGAGGGACTCAGAATCACAGAAGCTCCTCCACAGTTTGGTGGTGACGGTTTCATTGTCTATTTCGATGACCTTTGCACAGACGTCATATCCTTTAGAAACGACAGTTCGATTTCCCAGGAGGCAGACGCTGCAAAGGAAGCAAACAAAGGCGTCATTGTCACATACCCGTCTGCGAGGACGGGGACCAGCGAATGAACGAGTCACTCACGGGAAGACGGGGGGCTCAACGGCCGTCTTGATGACTCCGGCATAAACAGCCAGGATTGAGAGGATGACACAGGCCAGGAAGACCAGCGCCAGCTTGTTCACATATTTGACCCCAACAAACACCACCAGGGACATTAAGCTCAGCACGATGGTACCATACACCCGCATGTTGTTGAGGAGAGCCGCCTCTGCCTCTGGCCCCTCCAGCCCCTCAATCTTGAAGATGGCCGCCTGAGGAACGATATAAATCTGAAAGAATGGAAAGATGAAGAAAGAAAGATGGAGGCAGTGGAAGTCGAAGAAGCATGGTGGAGAAGGGTGGAGGCACAAAGAAATAATGAGACAAGAAAATCAAAAAATGGTAGTGTCGTGCTAGAAGGAGTGTTTTTATACATTTGGAACCAGATATTTGTAATGCAGTTGTTAATATATTGTATTGATGATTTTAGCGGGAGAATATAATGCAGATCCAAGTCGTAGCAGCGCTCCATCTGTGAGTGATATCACGCTGTCAATGGGACTTTCACTTCTGGAACCAGGAGCATCTGATATCTATCATCTGGTGACATTATTGTTTGTTTGAATTTCACGTTGTCCTGCCACAAATTAAAAGCAGGGCAAGAAGTGATCTCATATGGCCCGGAGCAGATATTTTGAAATGTTTTAGCAGGAAGATCATGGGTGTAACCAATAAAATGAATAATGCATTTGTAGTAGTGCGATATTTTTGTCATATTATGTGTGGATCGAACAGCAGATTTCTAATTTGAAGTATATGGGCAAGCATTTTATTTTACAAACTGTACTTGCTGCACCTCTGCAGGCTTTACTTCCTCTTTGGTTTTGGACTTTTCCTCGGAAAGGTGCTGAGGGAATGCACACGAAAGAAATCCTGCGAATGTTATGTCTCTTCAAAATTGCAGATGCTGAGAGCTTGTGTGCAGGAGAGGACCTGTGAGTCTCCTGTGGCTCCTGGGTGGCAAATAAATTGCTCAGAGACTTTCCAGAGGAAGTGCATGCTTTCTTTACACCCAGCACAACACAGTCAGATCCACTACACATCAGTTCTGTTTAAGTATCCCTGTAGTCACACCAGTGAGCTAGTGAAAATAGCCTCTATAGACAATATATAAGGTTGTAAAGACAATATGCAAAACAATAAACATGTGAGTTAATTGATAATTAGGGCCACGTACCAGCAGAATTTCAATACAGCCAAGAATGTACATGGCACCTGCAAAGGTGGTGCCTAAGTAGAAGCAGATCCCAACAGCTCCACCAAACTCAGGCCCCAGGGAACGCGAGATCATGTAATATGAACCTCCAGCTGTGAGTCACAAACACACACAAGAGTTGGTACACTGCGCTGTCGCACACAAACACACTACAATACACACCCCCAGACATCCGCTCACCTGGTACGACTCCATTTGTTGCAATTGCACTCATGGAGATGGCCGTGAGCATCGTCTGAAAAACGCAGGACATAACGAGAGGAGGGTTACTAGAGTCTGAGAGGCAGCAGGTGGGCAAATTAAATATGGCTGACCGTGAGGCCCTTATGGGCTGAGGGAGTGAGCAGAGAGAAACAGCCAGCAGCATGTGAGTCTGACTCATGTGGTCACTGCAGGGATGACTACACGCCTGGTTAGGCACATACTGTCGCTTCAGTGATACTGTCAGCTGCAGTCAGAGGAAAAAGACACTGATGGCATTTACTATATACTCTAAGTACTCTCACTCAGACTGAGGGACTATTTTTTTCATAAATGTGGGTTTTAATTGTTTTGTAGGAGTACTCAGGATGAGCTGAGGAGGAGGAGGTGTAACACCTGTCTATCTAGGTATATATGAGAAGCTCCTTCACACCTTTTCATTTCATATTTAATACATTTTTTTAGTATTCAATTTTCCAGTTTTAATGAATCCCTTCCTGCATGCTGAGACTATCCCAGAAAGTTCTGCAGCTCTGATAGATGGTAGATTTTTTTTTTTTTTTTGTATTCAACCAAACAAATAACAAAATTAACCAGTTACTCTTTCATAAAAATTTTACTTGGAGGATTTTCAGATTCCTCTTTCTCAAAATGCTCTTTACGTCGAGGCTTTCTTTACTCGTGTAAAACTATGAAGCACAGTTTCTAAACCTGGTTGCTGACAGAACAGCAAAACGACAGATTCCATCAGTGGAAAGGTGGTGCTGGTGGGGTTTGTTGGCAGCTTGCCTTTTGCCAGGATTTATTATGTCACCTTCAGCATCTGTGCAATGCAAATTATAATTATACAGCCTGTTACATGTTACAACAGCCTGTAGTTTAATCACAAACCCCCTAACAGCGTATGTGTGTACCGAGGACCTACTTTAGATTTGTGGATGGATGTTTCCAGTTTCATTTTATGTGACATCTGCTTTCTGAATGGACTGCAGTCATTACGTACAGAGAGTGGCGGTGTTGCACAACAAAATGCAAGAGCAGGAACGTCAGCAGTTTTACTCACTGTGGAGCAACACATGAAGACGATTATGAAGGAGCCGAAGACGCCTCCAACCCCGACCATCCAGGTCATCCGCAGGAAGAGGATCACCCCAAAGATGTTCTGGATACACGGCAAGTACACTCCCATCAGAGTGCCCAGCTGTGGAGCCTGAGAAGCACAAACATGAAGGCCGATTGGTCAGAGTTTGTGTGTCTTAGCTGTCAGTCGAGCTCATCTTAGTTTCCATCTGAATGGATTTGATATGTGGGTTATAATCTGTCGGGAGTGCACTTTGTTGTTCAGTCTCCTTAAATCTATTCCGCCTTTAAAATTCATGAAAGGAGGTCTGGCTCTTCCATTAGAAAGACAGGGTTTTATTCTTTTCAAACACAAAGAGATAGTAATCCTGTGGAGAAGAGGAAGACAAGCACTTTGTTTTGAAATGGGTCTATTTCTATAAGTACACTCTCGGAAGAGAAAAATGTCTACGCTCTTTTGTCCTCATTGTTTCTGTGAGTAAAACTGTTTCAACCTCAAAATAGTTGAGAGATAATTTTTAAAGTAACATTTTTTAACCTGCAGAATGAATATCTACGCACATAAATCCATACATTTTGTGTTATAAAGTATAACAGCTAAAACTAGTTTATACTCTTGTTGTAAAAGCTCTCAAATTCTGCATGAAAGTGTAGAAGAAAATATGAATATCCCCACAGAGTTGACTCAGTGGCCCACTGCATGTGGTTGGCCTCTTTTAATATAAAAATATAAATTAATATCCCTTTTCACCCGTTAATTACAATAATGTCTTAACTACTGTATCTGGCTGCAGAGGACCAAAAATTTTAAATGTTAACACTATGAAAGAGTGACAGTATAAAGAATCAGAAAACAAAATAATCAATCAGATTAACTCTTTGCTCATCTTTCTGAAACCCTCATGTAAAAGCTGAAGAGGCGAGACGTGTGTGACGAGGAGGAAGTGAAAGATGAATGGACAGATCAAAGCCTCTGCTTGTGTTCAGTCCGCGGGTGAAAGCCGGTGGGGGGTGCTCTTGACTGCTCGCACTGCAGGATGTTTTGGCTGAGTCAGTCTGAGAAACATCCTCACATTGCACCGACCGTCAGTCAGCGTCTGGTAACCAGCTCGTCTGTCTGAGTCTTTTCCTGCGGATGTCATTTCTCCAACACGTGCTAAAGGGTGTCAACGCCCAGTCAGTGTGCAAATATGCGACAATGTCTTGCTGCTTCGCATGAGTAACGCTTTCTTTTAAGTCCCCCGTATTTAGCATTTATAAGCAGTATATATACATTGAATTAGTAGTTTATACCAAACAGGAGGAGGAGTTATAGCTGTTAACTTATATCTGTTTACAGCTACATTAAGTGTTTATACCACTGTGACATCACCCGCTGCTTTGCAGATTACCATTTGTCATTATGGCTGTCGCCATCTTGGTTTTTTAGGGCCAGAAGTAATCATATTTGGATGAGAAGGTGGAGCAGGGGAGGATACACATTACTACACCTCTATCCTGATTGGATCTGACTGAAATAGACGACAGACTGAGGACATGCTGTGGTGGCGACTTGTCAATCACAAGGTAGCCAAGCCCTAAAGCATACATTGATTTAATGTCTATTTCAATCGAAATCGACTAGAAAATAGTGATTGAGACTCACTTAATTGGACAATTGGAATTCACTTAGCAGCCAGTGGAGTCGCCCCCTGCTGGCCATTAGAAAATATGTGGGTTTACGGCACTTCCTCATTGGCTTCACTTGTCAGACCTGGAGGCTCTGTCCCCTATTTATTCAGTCTACGTTTTACACACTGCTTATAAATGTTAAATAGGGGGATTCAGAGTAAAGATTGCCGCCCTGTTAGATTTTAAAATTGTCCCTTAAATAAGTCTAATGACGGAACAGTTACTCCCACCATCTTGTCCAGATAAACCTTTTGCATTGAAAAATCTCCACCAGTTGCATCTTATGTCCAGTGATGGAACCTGAAGTGGACAAATAATTCAAAAAGCAAGAAGTTTTCAAAGAGGCATACGAGCTGGCGAGAAAGAGACAAAATCATTCTTCAGTGAACAGAAAAAGCAGAATAACTCAAATACCCTGCATCCATGTTATTACAGAGAGCCGCTCACTGAGGGCAGCGGTGCTGGCTGAGCTTCAGCTAACAGACTCACGACCTGTAGGTGTGTGACCTCAGCTCACTGCCTCCAGTGCTCTGCATGTGGGAGCGCAGCAGCTCTCCACCACAAGTCAGCTCCACAGTATATTCTGTTGCATATTCTGAGTGTATAACACACCTGACAATGTCCTTAAAGGCTACATTTATACATCCTCTCTTTCTTTTGCATCCTACAGACCTCTACAGACGGCGCAGCCAATATTACTATTATTTAGTTGTTTTACATTTGAATGTATTGTCTGGAGGGATTTTATTGACAGAGGGACAGACTGGGATATGAAGGTGGATCTCAGAGGGCAGAAATACTTTTAGTACTTGAGCTCCGGAAAATTCAACAAAGATAATTTTATCTATCTCAAAAAATGAGAGTAAGAAGAACTTTTTGGGGCTTGTGATGGTCTATTTTAGATCCTCTGGACAACCAAAGTAAACAACAGGAGAGAAAGTAGAGTAAAGCCCAGAGAGGATTCAGGCTATCGAGAGACTAACCCTGTTTTATGCTCCACTGAACAAATGCAGGATAACCGACCGACACAAACCTGATGAGGGCCAATAAATGATAAGCTGGCTAGAAGCAACAGGCAGGTGCCAAGAACACTGTCTGATTAAAGTTAATGTTAAAAGGATTTGAAATTTAAATGAAGAAAATTAGCAAATACAGACTGTAAA
The DNA here is from genome assembly GCF_051107435.1 of Chaetodon auriga. Classification (NCBI taxonomy): domain Eukaryota; kingdom Metazoa; phylum Chordata; class Actinopteri; order Chaetodontiformes; family Chaetodontidae; genus Chaetodon; species Chaetodon auriga. Next base: position 9,859,143 of record NC_135083.1, on the reverse strand, counting down.
GCAGATAAAGCTGCCCCTGTGGTTCAACCTGCTCCAGGGTGCAGATGAATGGATCACATGCAGAAATTTACCTTGACAGGTTTTTTAGACGGACGTGCCCCCTCCTCAATATTCTCAGCCTCTTCGTGCTCTTTGCTGCCCGTCGGCAGGTTGGAGTAGTTGGCCAGACTGCTGAGCAGAGACGAGACCATTGGACTGGTATCCATCTCCTCCTGTAAGACACACACACACACACACACACACACACACACACACACACACAGAAACCCAGTCATGCTAGACCTGGAGATCTGATGTGAATCCTCTTCCCTCAGTCATATTTTCACCTTACAACAACAGCAAGGTCTGGTTTCACATCCATATTCCCAGTATGTTTTATACTGGGTTTCGAAATCTGCCCTCACCTCAAACAGAGCCATATTCTTCCCGTCATACTGCTGACTCTTCTCTGCATCACTGGCTGCACTGCTGTTGATGAATGGACTGCTCTCTTTGGGGTTCCCATCACCTGAAATACAGAGAGGCTTCTTCACTCATACAGCTGCACATAGACATCATGTTATTAGATTCACAGCAAAATTAAGAGCAGCTTATTAATGAATTCAATTAGTGTGCTGAAACTATCCATCGCTTGGGATTTAGCAGTGAACAGTGCTGTAAAAGCTTTACTGGAGCAAAGAAAAACTAAAGTTAAAGGCACCAATGAAGGATTTCTGCTGGAACTAGGAACTTAATTTTATTTAAGACTTTTGTCATTTTTTAATATTTGAAATTAGATATTACTTTAGTATTTGACACCGAATCAACAACAACAAACGAAAAATGCTGCATTATATATCATACATTAATAGTATATTAACACATTTTCAGGACTTCACTGGTGCTAACATCTCTCATCTTTTGAAAAATCCATCTCTAAGCACTTTTTGTTGGTGGTTTGAATGTGGAAAAAAGTATTTGCCAATGAATGTAATGTCATGTTAATGTAATTTCCAGGGTTGTGAGAAGAAATCTAGAGGAAACAGAGAAGATAACACATAAACTGTAAATTTAAAATTATAAAATTAAGAAAAATCGAAGGAAACTTTCCTCAAGCTGCAGCAGAATAACACGAAAGACCTGCAGCAGTGCATCAGAGCCACTTCACTGCACAGGCTACTGCAAGCTAACGAGTTATGTCATTGAGGTTTTTATTCATTTTTTATTTAAGCTGCCACACCAGCTTCTTGTCATGATGTCGTGACTGAAGCAAAAGCATACAAATCTACTGATTGAAATAGTGCACAGTATGAAATCAGAGCTGCTTTAATCATTCAAACTGGTCAGAATCACACAACACATCGAGCAGGCTGTTTGCAGGGTGAACACCTCGTTAATCCCACTGGGAAACCTCTCCACAGATGGACGAGGCCAAACAAGGTCAACGTTCCTCCAGCACCGTTTGAAGTCAGTGTTGAACCACATTACATAATTCAGCAGTTTTACTGAAATTAGATCTACTGCATGTATGGAGCTCAGCATCAGGTCGCACCTCCTGATATTTCTCTTGTTAAGGTTTCTGTTATTGGCACTAAAAATATTTTTCAAAACAAGCAAAAATATCTAGTCTCAAAGAATCCAGTAATCTTAAGTTATCTTAAGTTATCTGGATCCAAAGAAATTCTGACAGTTATATATTTTGTTGGTGTTCATCAAACAGCTTTATAACTCTGGAAATGCTCTGGAACTCTGGAAAAGATAGTTAAGGACAAGTGATAGACAAAAAAACAGGCACTTATCATGTTGATTTAGGATATTTAATCTTAACTAGATTTTAATCTTTGCCCTGTAGCTGCTAAATGCTCCCTGTGTTCATCAGATAGCCACTAACTGTTAGCTCGTTGGTGCTAGGCGGGTAGCGTACAGGGGCTTCACCACAAACCAGAGCACAAGAGTTTCATCACAGTTTCTGATTGTTAGCCAGTAAAGCCACAGGCAGCCATATCAGTTTAATGTAACCCTCCTTTTATAGGATTAAGTCTACACTGTGAGCACGTCCTCTTTAATCCACAGTCTTCTCCTCACCCCTTCTCTTTACGTGACATCTCTCTGCTTCTTTTCACACCGCTAAAGCACTGAGTGCACAAACTGAAGAGCACAAGAGTCCCATACCTCCTGTACAGCAACGAACAAATGAAAGGTTCCCCTCAGCTCAGGTGTGCTTACATCTCGCAGTACAAAGACATTTAAAAGCCTGTGCAAGTTCTGAAAAGAGCCACACAAGGGGACATCCTGCAGCTCCTCGTTGAAAGTGAAAGCAACACAATCAAGTCGTCTCTTTTCGATTCCCCAAGCTGCAGCAGCATTATACACTAATCTTTAAAGCAAAGAGGACAGTCAAATGCCAGCCAAACTGCTCTCACGCAGCACATAATCCTTTGAACGACGGACCGCTCGCCTAAAGACGCGCTGCCTGTCAAATTGGATCAGAAAGCATTTCGATTTTATGTTGTTTTTTTAAAGTTTGCATGAAAGATCACAGCTTTTAAATCAGATTTCTATCAATACCTGAACACAACACCGTCAAAACACCTGGACACTATACACTGCTGTCCTCTGGACAGTGAAAAGACCTTCAACAGCACTTTTGTGTGTCTGTTTTTTGTTTCAAATGTAGGCTGAGAAACATTTTTCCAGCTGCTATAAATGAGATCAGATGTGTAGCTGAAATGATCTCAGAACACAGCAGTGGAGACCTGTTTGTTACCTGCTGTGATGAGGCCAGGTGAGCTACATTTTGTGACTTTAAGACTCACAGCAGCTCTTATATTTCTACTCTTAGCTGTAGTTTAGATTATATTGAAGCCAACCACCTGAATATTCTGTAATCCACCATGATTTTTAAATCTGCATTAAAAGCTCATTTCAGCCCTTGGCTTAGAGAGGAATCAGCTTTTAAAAAATTGCAATTTGATGTTTTACTAAATGCCTTTGTGTGTGTGTGTGTGTGTGTGTGTGTGTGTGTGTGTGTGTGAGACTTCTCTCTGTACATGTGTAATATTGAGCGTGTTTGTGACATATTTCGTTGAGTATAAGTTGCTCATACTCCTGCTGTCTTGATTTAAAATAATGAGGTTGAGCTTTAATGATTTCTTAAAGGATTCCATCATTGATTAATTCATATATTTTACAGTTTATTAACATGATTATTTGTCTTTTTCATTGAATAAATATTGGGGTTATATAGCAGAGGAGGCAGATCAGCTGAACCATCAAAACAAACAGGATCTGACCTCTGTGTTCTGCCTCCTGACGCTCAAAGACCTGCTAAAGCATTGTCATGTTTATCACGCGATGAAGCTGCGTGTCAAAGTCAGCGAATAAGCAGCGATGAATTCTTGCTGGCGGCCCTACTATTTTACCCGTGGGATGACCGTGTTGTGTAATAAACATCCTTCACTGCACTGCAGGACATTCATACAGTAATAAAAGCTGCACTTTTGCACGTATTTTCAGAGCTACTAAATCTGTGTTTTTTTCCATCAATCATCCATTTACAAGCTGTACCAAAACACACCTCACTTGTGTTTGTGTCCTCCGATCAGGAACCACATCCCCCTCCTCATCCTTCACTGCAGTCAGTGACCTTGGAGTGTAACCAACCAACCAACCAACCAGAGGCCTCGCTCAAATTGATCGGCTGATTCATTACTGTGACAGATGAGGTTGTAGCAGAACTGACCTGTAACTGACCTTCTTTCTCTCTTTTTGCATTCCTTCAGGAGAAATGGAGTCGTAAAACATCCCAACTTTTAAGAGCTATTGACCGTTTGAACTGTTTACGGGGAAGTCTTAATTCAGAGAGAGACAAGATGTCTGGCGGAGGAACACCTTTGCACCTTTATTGAAGAATGTTGTCATTATTCATAAAAAAATGTCTAACGTATGTTGTGAACAATGTTGAAATGCCATTGAAAATTGATCATTTAGAATATATGTGATTGACCAGAGTGAGAAGCAGATGAGTCCCTCGTATGAATCATTAGCTAATTCTCGCTCTATAAAGCGAAATCACATCGCCTGCCTGCAAACCATCCCACATGTGCGACAGCCTATTGGTCATTAGACACACCCTGAAGCGAATATACTGTCTGCAGCGTGCAGCAGACACGCAGTCTTTTGTTAGTCCTTCTTAGTCTTCAGCTGTTCTTCAGTCTTCTCTTAGTCTTGTTTTCGTCTTGTCTCGTGTCCTCTCAGTTTTTTTAGTTGCTTTTCATAGTTATGCCAGGTAGCTTGATTTCTTTATTCAGAAAAGCATTCTTTTGCTATTTTTTTTTAATCTTCGTGATTGCTCGCCACGTTAAGCTGCACAATTTTTCCAAAGTTAAATTCTAGTCACGTAATAATAATTTTGGAGACATTTTCGACCGGTCATCAAAGAGACTCTCAATTTTATTATTAACCTAAAGTTTTGCCATACGGCCACCAACTCTCCCCACCGAAGACCTGTAGCCAGCCTCGACCCACCTGTCTGGGTTAAATAACCATCTGAAGCCGCTCTGTGCCTGTTACCGACACCAGAGATCCAGACCCGGGTTCCCCCTGTTGGACTGCCGAGCAGACTGGAGACAGAAAACAACGCCTAGGGCCCCTTCGTGTCATGTTCATAGCAGACGTTCGAACGAATGCAACATTAACTTTGAGGTTTAATGAACAGATTCGCCTACAAGGTTAAAAAAATCCCAAAACATTAGTTTAATTTGCTCTGTGTGTTCTGAGTATGTTGTTTCGTCATTTCCTGTTTTATTTTGAAGGTTTTCCTTTGTGTCACATTTTGTTTTCTTTCCTCTATTTTCCTTCCTGTGTGACTGGTTGTTTTCACCTGTGTCTGATTAGTTCTCCCTCCCCCAGTTTGAGTCCATGTGTTCCCCTTCGTCTTTGTCAGTTTGTCCATTGTACATGGTGTTTCAAGTTTCCTGTCAATTTGTGAGTGTTTTCCAGGATAACCTTTTTGCTGAACCTTGCTTTTTTGTTGTTGTTGTTGATATATTTGTTCCCCTTATCTCTGGACTGGCAGATGCAAAGACAACAAGTGAAACAGATGATTGTTGTCTGTCTGCATAGTGGTAATCCTGCACAGGTAAGATACTGTCTGGAGTCATTTTCATCCAATTAAACCTGCTCGTAACCCCTCTCTTCACAAATCCTCCAGCTCAGAGGGGAAAAATCTGCTCTTCCTGTGAGGGCTCAGCTGTGTGAAACCTCACATACAATGAGCCAAGCTGACTGACTTTACTCCTCCTTATAACTCAGAGTCCTTTTCTCCTGCAAGTCTTCTTCTTATGCGTCAGAGCACAAAGGCCTGGATTTAGCATTAATTGGCCCACTGACATTCAGTGTGAAGATCCCCAAATTTTTAAGTAGACTTGGATGTTCCAGTCAGAGAAATTATATTTCTCTCCAGAGGCATGAAACTGTTGCTCTTAATATCACAAGTTTTAAAACAGCTGCCAGTAACACAACTATGCTGATGATACACAGCTATTCATTTCCCCTTGGTAGCTGAAAGTTATGTAGAAACGAAGAAAATCCACACTTTTGTGGAGCTTTAACATGAAAATATTCAATATTTCACCCCCCCACCCCCCCAAAAAAACAAAAAACAAAACAAAAAAGAATTAACAGAAATAACAGATTGATTAGCAGAATTGTCATGGATTAATTTTCAGTCAACCGATCAGTTGATTGTTTCAGCACAACTGGACTTATCATCAATGCTGCCCTGAAGTTTTACAGCCTCATTACAAACACCTCTTTTCCAAATATAATTCTGAATGACTGTTTTTGACATTTTTCAGGCATCTGAAAGAAGATTCATACTCCTGGGTTTTAATCAGGGCTAACAAACTTTCAGCATCAATTTTAAGATTCTTTTCCTGGTTTACAAAGCTCTTAATGGCACTGTGGTACCAAACGTGGTTAATTGGGAATCACAGGATTGCAGGTATGGCATGTGGACTGGTAGCGGGGGAAAGTCCTGGGGATTGCAGATGATTTTAGTCTCTGTTTGAGTTCACAAGTGGTCAAAAGATGTCGCTTGGCGCTAATCCAACTGTCTTGATCGATGAAGTAACCTGAAGAAGAGAGATCCCTGTCTGTCTGTGCCACTTTGGAGTACCTGTACAATAGGTGAGCCTTGTGAAATGTAGTGCTCATCTGGTGGTTTCAAAGCGCTGACAACAGTTTCTCTTTGATTACGCAACACAGAAGAATCACTGGCTGAGAGATTAGAGTCTCAAAAGTGACCTACATAGATAAATTCCTGCAACTGAAGAGAACTAAGAGGTTTATATGGGTGTTAACAGCACTTAAGACTTATCTGTAGTCAGCTGTAAAAGCTTCCGATACCTGGGAATATCTAAAAAACTGACATATAAAGGTGCCATGCAGAGCTACAACTGCCAAACAGCAATGAATAAATGTAAAATAAATAATACAAACATAATAACATATAATCTAGAAGTAGAAATATAGCACGGCACTGACGAAGCTCATTAAAGCACCAGGGAACAGACAGTGGGTGTATTTACGGTGACGGGTTGCTGTCGGGCTCATGTCAACACGTAAAGCAAAAACATACAGCACTGCGTGGATTGTGTTTCATGTGTGGGTCAGATCAGGACGAGCTGCCCGATCTGACCCATATTCATCAGGTCCACAGCAAATGACTGCCCCAGGACGAGCTCTTTGTATTCCTTTGTGTGCATGCGCTAAGAGGCATGCACGCACACACAATTTCCAAAGCACCTCGGAAACACAACAACTTTCGGCCTGTATGTAGTGTATTCAGGGACGGTGGATTTATTGGTTTATATGAAATTAAGTCTTAATGAAATTACAAAGTTTAGATTGTAAACAGATATGTTCAGCCTTTAATGGCTCAGTCATGTTTTACTACAGAAATTTCAGATAAATATCCATTTAGTTGATGAATTTGGTTTACAGAAATAAGCATCTTGTGTTAAACCTGTGTTATACCAGTGTTACACCAGATTACTGACAGTAACAAGTATTTTATTATGTTTTAAATTTGAGAATGAAAGCCTCAAATAGTGGCATCTAGCTCAACTGAATACCCCTCCCTTGGCCCTCCCCTTCCAAGCAAGTAGGAGAACACTAAATGGCGATGTAATATTGCGGACTCCGCTGAAGAACACCTGCTTCCTCTGTAGATATAAAGGGCTCATTCTGTTGGTTGAACCTGTTGGTCAGAGAAAGTCTTCAGAGGAGTCTGCGGACTGTTCGCGTGATGTTAATGCAAACAACCATCAAGGTTCGTGCACCCTGATGTCTCAGATGTTCACTCTAAGATGTCAAACTAAGAAAAAGATGGAGTTGGCAGACCTCAGCTGTGGTGAGCGAGGCAGGGAAGGAGAATCTAAATGTAACTGAGAGGTCAAATCTCTGTCTTGGGCTGGAGGGTGTATGACGCTCACCACTGAGTGTCGGTCACAGCGCAAAACTGAACCCTCTCGAGGATCGCTATACATGAACAAAGACAGGGGCGAAACCAGTATCAGTCAGTGGCACGAAAATTAGCATATAAACTCAGCATGGTGCGTTAGGAGTGTGGTTGAGCGAAGAAAAGCATGTTTTTTACAGGCAAGACAACAAGGAACAAACAAGAACTACTGCCAGTGTGTCAGGAATTCACACCATTACATGTGTTTGTTCAGTAGCCACATGGCAACTGCTAAGCATCTGTTTTCTCTGGTGCCTAGGGGTATTAATTCAACCAACAGGTGGTGCTATACTTCCACTAAATATATTCTATATTCTATAGGGCAGTTTCGTTTCATTGCGTGCATTTTCACAGTCCTAGTGCAGTTAAAGCCTTTCTGATGCAAAGGTTAATTAGCTGAGTGCTCTAAGCCGTATGATTTATTGTATATTATATATACTGTACATATCCAGTAATTGAGGGGAAAGGGTGCAAAAGTAATTTAACTACAGATTTCATAGAAAAAATGAGTGGTCATGACAAACTGTTAACCCTCGGACTGTGTGAATAAGCCACCCCCCGTCAGCCATCAAAAAACAAACAAAAAAAAAACAAAACAAAACAGCTAAATGACAGAAAATAATTTGTCCTGAACGCACCCTGGAAACCAAACATCTGCAGATCAGTGTCTGACATACTCAAGTGTTCAGGGGCTTTAAATGATTTGTTTGCCACTAATGGATTATCACTGTCTACATCCCTGTTTTAGCCTCAGCACAGACAGCCATGACTTATTGATATAAAGTGATCGGCTCAGGAAGATGACATCACTGCAGAATTACAAGATCTGAAAATAACGATGCTGCAGCAGCAGGCAGAGCTGTGACTGACTTGACAGCGTGCAGATGAAAGGCAGTGGGCGGTGTAGATTTGTACCCTTGATGTGACATGGCTATTACAAAATGGACAGTTTATACCGGCTTTTAAAAGCTTAATAGGACGCAAGCTCAAGGGGATTATCTAGCAGCTGCTGGAGGCCACAGAGGAAGGCAGAAATTAACTTCTGCATGTGAGAGAACTGCACCAATCAGCTGCACAGCAACCTCACAGTCAACCGCACACATACACCTCATTCATTTTCACCTCGCCTGCTGTAACTGAGGAATTAAAGCTAATTCCATGAAGTCATTTGTTTAATTTAAATCCATCTCCTCACTCACACCCTTTCACTGTCTGTTGCCTGCCTCTGTTTTTGTCTCTGGGGCACATCCTAGTCAGCAGGGGTGTGATGCTTTCTGCCAAAAATGGACAGACTGAATGTAAAATTTGGCATTTAAACAGGAATGAGGACAGACTATTGAGTTGAGCAATGATGTTGCATTTTCTGCAGCAGGAGCAATATCATATGTTGAATTATGCTGTCACTTTGATGTGTGTATATCCGCTGTCTGTACTATACATATGAGTGGTAATTAATTAAAAGCAGAACAGCTGCATCTGCTGGATTTCCTCTCGAATGTGCCTTGAGCCATACAAGCAGTGTGACTCAAGTAATGATAATGTCAGCCTGTCAGTTAGATAGTTGTTCCAAAACTTTAGTCCAAACTGATATGTCTCAAGCGTGATGTAAATGAAGCAGCCAGTAATCCTAAATAAGTAGTAGCAGTTTTTTATAACTCATTCAATCACTGATCATCGCGCACAGCCTTCTTGTTGAGGGACAACATTTATCTTTTGTGCTCCATTGCAAACACATGTCACAATCAAAGTTTTAGCTGATTTTTTTTTTCAAAGCAGGTCACTTGCAGATCATGTATTTGAAGTCTCAGTAACATTTTCCACTGAGCTAAAAAATTGTGGTGATGCAAGACTTTGCTTGACAGTTATTGGCAATGGGTCTTATTTTGTCAGTAAAAACACACAGAACTTAAGACAGAAATCGGCTACGTGTAGTAACAACTTATTATAAACTCTCAGTTCTTTCACATCAGCTGTGTCATATGTTACAATTGCAAGTCCTCATGTTTGCATGATGGCTTCAATGCCAGGACAGAACACGCACATAAATTTGACTGTCTCCACCAACACCTCTTGAAATGGTGTATCAGAAAACGGGGGGAAAAACAAAGTGAAAAACTGCTGAAAATTAGAACCAGACCCAGCATTTCAACGTGTGAAGCTTTTTCCTGTCAACGAAAATAATATTACTGCCTCTGAAATCACTTAACACTTCTGCCTCTCCGTCACATATGAGCATGATCACCAAAGGGAATAGCACACTCAGTTACTGGTGAAAACTGGCATTCCTTGTATAACTAATGAGACCACCCAGTTCCTGTGTTCGTTTACATGCTTGGAAGCCAGAGGAAATGTGGATGTGGTGAGATGAAATATGATCAGCAGCCAACACGACACAGACCTACATACATTGCATATACACACAGTGTATAAATACAGACGGTGTAGCCTGTATATACAGGGATTTGCATTTGGCTTAACTAAACAGAAGCAACATTACATTTCCAACTAAATATCACAAGTTTTTTACACTTCTGTAATCTGATTACTCCACCTGCTCAATACGCTGCGGCTTCACCCACATAGTGGAGAAATAAGTCGTGATGATACAAAGAACTGCACAGTCAAGCAGCAGGAGAGTCACACCCACTGAAGTTCAACACTTTCTGCCTTCAGCCGATCAGTGTTTGTCCTGTATGTACTCTCCATCACCTTTAATGTATTCAGCCACAAATAACAGGGAATGTGTCCCTATTATCAAAGATACGGTTGCTGTTGGCTGTCAACTTTGTCAGAATTTTCATTAATCTTAAAGGAAAAGTTTGACATTTATGGAAATATTCTTATTCACCTTGTTGCAGAGAGTTGGAGATGATCAGTACCTCTCTCACACTTGTATGCTGAGTTTGAAGCGACTGCGAGCTGTTGGCCAACGTGTTTTAGCTCTGTGTAAAGGTCACTGGAGTGTAAAAGAGACAAATTGCTGCCTTATGTGAGGTTATGTACCAGAGTCTCAGCTGGTTTCCAGGTAATGGTTCCCGGGCGAGAAATAGTTTAGTAAAAGCTAACAGATTAGAAAAAAATATGTTATGTTATGGGATATCGATCTTCTCATCTAACTCTCAGCAAGAAGGCACAAACATTTCTTTCCCAACATGCCAAACAAAAAGCTGCATGACTGGAGGAAAATTCAGTTTGATCAGACTGAAAACAAAACCATATTCCTCAGTTCCTGAAAGAGTTCTCATACCAAAATGAAAATGCTGCTTTTTCCATGTTGTAAACTAAAATGATTGGTTACGCTTGTGTAAATGTATTCATGGTTAAAAGAAACAATATGTGAATTTGGTATTCAAATCAACATGTTTGTACACCCATATTCCATGCTGACTAGTTTAATGACAACCACTTTTCATGGTGCTATCAGATTGTCATGCCAATGGCTGCTGAACAGAATAGTTGGGTTTTCAGCCATTTCAACTAAAAACCAAAGCTGATTTTTTGGCAAGGGCGGCCTTTTAAAGAGAGCACACCAGAGACAAAGTGTTTTTTGGTTTCAATTACAGTGCCAGAGTGGAGCCTTTGTTGCTGGAAAAAGCAGCGGTCCAAATGCTTTTCAGACCTCAGCAATTATCAACATCCTCTAATTGTGCCACCAGGAAAATTAAAAAATTGGCTGCTTTATTTGTTGGCTATCACTCCACTGATCTAATTAAAATACTGATCAATGATTGGTGCAAGCTAAAACCAATTTTCCAATAATAAATGTCTCGTTATCACATTATCTGCTGAAAAAAGAGAGAAAGTTTTAACCAGAAAAGTCTTTGAAATGACTCATCTGAACACAGAGCCAGAGCTTATTCACGATGTTTTCCCCAACAATGGATCATGAAATGATTCATCGACAGTCAGCAGAAGGTCAATTATGGTGATTTTAGCATATGACAGAGAGGAAAGGGATCCTCAGCATTTACTGGTAAACTGTGTCTTACCTTGTTATCTCTGTGTCTCTCTCACTTTGTGGTGTGCAGTTTGCATCATTCATTCAACTCATGTGTTCCTGTTATTCTACAAAGTGCTGTACTGTCAGTTGTAACATTGAACAAATTTTCCAATTTATTTCTACATATTTCTCGGACTGTCAGCCATCAGTCAGTTAACGCTGACTCAGCCCTTAAGTGATGTTGTGTTTTAACATTGTAAGCTCAAGTCCACTGGTTCCTACTGTGATAAATCTTTACCTTTACATTAGTTTAAACACACTGTTTCCATCTGCGGAGTATTTCCAGAAGCTGGTCAGTGTGTGTGGGATTGCTGAAACTACTGTGCCTTCTGTATGTTTACTGAACTACAGGAACACGTCAGCCAGTCCCACAGCGTCGCTCACTGATTGTTTTTGAACACCTTCACCTTTAAAATCTGACTCAAATAAACCTCACCTGACACCAACTACTAACAACGGACAGGCTAGGTTCCCTCCACAGACCGGGTGATGTGACTGGACCGCTGAGAGTGAGCTGTGGGAGGGAAAGTGATGAGGGAGAAAGGATTAGACCACACTGTATTTAATAATCTCTAATCTAAGACGACTGGGTGGGAGAGATGTTGTCGCTCAGTAGGAGGATTAGAGGAAAGCACTATCGCTATTCCCACTTCTCTTTCTCCAGATCTCAAAGTGTCGGCGAGATCATGGTCTTAGTGAGGCCATCGAAGCTCCAGTGAGTCATATCACTGCCAAGTGTCACAGGGGAGCACAAGAGAGACATGAGAAGTCCGTATGTGAGACCTATACCAGACAATATAATGTGTATTATTCTGAAATGGGCCAATGGGCATTAAAAAAAGCTTTTATATTTGATACTTTAAGTTTATTTTGATGCTAATATGTATGTACATTTACTACAAATTTTGCAAGAGTATTTCCACACTGTGGTATTTCTAGTATAATTTAAATAAAAGATCTGAGTCCCCCTTCCACCACTGACAGTCTTATCGTGCTGCAAAATGTTTTTTGTGACTTTGACACTGGAGATGCTGCCTTCTATTATCCATAGGTGATCTTTTTCTGATATTAAAGGTGCTATCATCAGTATTTTTCTGTTATCAATGGATCAAAAGACTAAGTGTAATGTGACAGGTGCCAAACCCACAAACAATTATCTGCCAACTCTGCAAACCTCGTCAGCTCCGGGGAGCTTTATAGATTCTTTTAAGGCCACAATTTTACTGATCTGGTTCACTCATTACTCATCTCATTACTCTCATAGCATGGTTTTCATCCTCTGCAGGAGGCTGTTAAGAAGCATGGCGGTGCAACATGGTGGACTCCAGAAAAACACATCTTCCTGGAAAACAAAGATTTTAGTGGTGACCTTAATGCTGCACACGTGGGTGTAAGTTTGGAACAATCTCACCTTGTCAAGGTTCTTTTCTGTGCATAAATGACACTAAATTGACTTATAATTGATCCCCCTCTGTTTTATGTCCGGCATTACAGTGTTATTACATCACATGAGAAAATACTCTACACACAACACACTCATTTTCAAAGACGACAAGCTATTTTGTCTGTTTGATATTTTTCCTGAAAGGATGCAGGTGACATGTTCAATTTCTTTCAACCAACATTACCAATGGTGTCAAAATAAGGGTAAAGATGACACATATTAATGTTATAATAATGGACCACATCCACACATTAAGCACACTGACGGAGTCAATCCACATATATGCGCACAAGATGTCGAGACCTTCTTAATCCAACATTCTGACTGTCTGACATCAATTAAAGTTGTTTTCGGACGAACGGAAGAGCCGGAAGAACCAGTCAGACACGACGGGACTCAAGTTCCTGTTGCTCTCTGTTCGAAAAAGTTGGTAATACCCTTCAGACAGAACAGGAAGTAAAAGGAAAGTCTGATATGTCAAACCTGTGTCAGTACTGTTGGATGCTGCAGGCAAATGGCCAGTGCATTTTCTGTTCTGAGCCAGTTTATTAAAGCTGAGGATACATCAGTGAAATTACAAGGAAGCAACAACATTCAAATCCTATATGTGGCATTAAGAGAGCAGCTTTACATAATGCAGCACTCCTCTACAATGAGATAATACCTGATGCACAATTACATGACAACTACTGTCCACCACAACTCAGCCACAGAGAATGGAAAGCTCAGTGAAACACAAACATGTTTAAGCCTTTAATAACTGCTGTTGTTTCCCCATTTAATTTCTTGTTTATTGTAGTACAGTCATAACAATGATGTGCTGCTTCTGTTATTGAGGTTAACACTAATAATGTGATAAGACAGTAACCCATGACTTTATTGTCCTAATTAAGCCTACAGCTATGACCCTGGCAAAGACAACGAGTCGTTATCTGCATGAGGAGAAGGAGGTTATGTTGGTGCATCATTCCTCACCTATCCCAATGTGTCAGGTGACCTCTCTCTCTCTCTCTCTCTCTCTCTCTCTCTCTCTCTCTCTCAGTGAAATTACAATGGTGGATGCTGCATTAACGTATGGGCAATCAGACAAATTGATTCAGATTCGAACACCAGTGGATGAGCTAACAACATCTGGCAAGCAGATTAAGTCCATCTCAACAGGCTGTGGTTGTGTTACGGAAGGCTCGAGGTGCATACATATTACAACCACAAAGAAATAGCTCCACGATTTGGGAAATGTCTTAGATGACTCAACAACTGGAGGTAAACTACGGGGGGGGTTCACAGTTAACCTGACTGCCAAGACACGGTCCTGCACATAACCTCCCATGAAAAGCCCAATGTGAAGATTTTACACTCCAGTTTTTGTATGTATTAAAGAAACAAGACATGTGGTAACTCGAGAGCTTTAGAGGTGCTGGTAGGCATATTTTCTCCCCTTGGAGAGAGCAGGCTAACTGCTTCCACATTTCCCGTCTTTGAGCTAAGCTCAGCCAACTGGCTGCAGGCTCTAGCCTCATATTTACAGTACAGACAGAAGAGAGGTATGGTGATGAATGAGCACATTTCTCAACTGTTCCTTAAAAGGGACACTGCGGAGATATGCTTGTTTACCATCTTACCCACAAGTTTTCATGTGTTGAGCTAATTCTTACTCAGCACAGAGCCTGGAAGCAGTTACCAAAAATTAATAAATCTGAAAAAAAGTTGTCACCCTTCTCATCTTGCTTTTCGTCAAACAGCAAATCAACATATTTCCCCAAAATGTTCAGTCAATTGATTTGTTCTGTCAGCCATCAATCATGACCCTGAGAGAGGGAGAGCAAAAGTGACTCTGCTGATTGAGAAACAGTTTAGTTTAAGGAATCCTGTTGGAACCGATTAATTCCACAAACATGACTGATAAAAGCGACCAGCATCCTGTTGTGCAGTTGTTCCCATCCTGGGGGTCAGGAACCCCACTGAGAGTTACAGGATAAATCTGAAGGATTTTGAGATAAGTAACGGGACACACAAAAATAATGAATAAGTTATTATTTTGAATTACATAACTATATTACCTCCTCAGGCCTATTCAAATACAGCAAGGTCAGCCAGTCCACCGCTTTGCTCCAGACTAAAAAATCTCAAGGATTAGATGCATTGCCATGACATTTTGTACACACAGTCATCACAGTCAGACAACTGCCTGACTTTTTCTGTGTACGTGAAATATGAAATGTGGCACAGACATGCTCTCCACTGAGAGAAGTTAAACCCTGATTGTATATCATGGAGTAATAACGGGCCACTACATTCCTAGTCCAGAGTGAAAACATAAGTGGGAACAGATGTTCTTCTCTTGTTTGTCCTCCAGCTAACCAGGGCATCCATCCACATCATCTGTACCCACATGCACCGTAGTAACCAAATATGGCGCCTGTGGAGCAATATGTTTTCAATTCCTGTCTGAATGAAAAGGTCATGAAGTGTCATAAATATCTTCAGCTAGAGTTTTGGAGAACTGGTCCGTCACGGTTGTTTTGAGCAGACGTGAACCCAGTGAGAAGGGGGCAACTTTTTCTAATTGTCTCATGCTCTAGTGCCCCGAGCTGTGATGCTCAGACTTCAGCTTGTGTCTGCCTGAACATAACTCTGAACACAACAATGCAAGAAACTGACCTTGCATGGCTTGAAGTGTCTGCGATCATGTACTTGCATGGACAACGTTTGTGGCTGTAGTCTTGGTTTTTGAAGTCCTGTTGTTGAGTTGCTCCGCTGAAATTAAACAAATGGCCCATTTCTCTAGCTCCTGAATGTTTGAAGCTGTTTGCAAAAAGCACAGCCAAAATCATGTAGAGTGTGTGAGCGTGGTTATGCTATGTACTACGTGTGTGTGTGCACACACACCTCCAACTAGGGTTTAATCTCTGCCTAAACAGCCCTAAGAGGGCAATTCTAGACCATCTGCCCCCCAGAGCTCATATTGACTGACCAGCATGACAAGGTCACTGAGACAGACAGCAGCGAACAAACCATCCAAACATCTGAAACTCACATTTGATATAGAAAACATGACTAAACTCCTTGACAAGTTCCAAAGAAGTACAATGTCTAGTGTGAAGTAGTTTGGATGAGCGAGAAACACAAAAAGAGAAACATCGTTCTGCATGTGCAAGGTTGAACGGCAGTCGTTACATTAGATTTCAGTGGCAGGGCTTTAATTTCAGCCTCTCCCAAAGTGCTGATCATGTTAGTCTGTAATATCTTATAAAAATTGGGTATTTTGACATTTTTAATCCATAAACGAATGTACATTTTGCTTCACATGTATGCAGCGTGTCTTTGGCCTTCATTTAATCAATTAAATGTTATTTAACAAACACAGAAATAACAATAATGATTAGTATCATTAATGGTTTAGATGTGGCTGATGTTTTGGGAACATCTCAGTGAACTGTCTAAAACTGGTGGCAAAAGGAAGGAAGGAAGGGGGCATGTGTACGTCTAAAACAGTGGGTGTGGAGCCGCTGCATGAAGAACTGCGGGGGCTCTCTGGCTCTGCAGGTTGATGACATTGAGAAAGCTGCTAGCAGCAACCTGAGGCCAAGCAACCGGCCCTTTCTGAACAGGCATGTTTTGAAAGGCCGCTGGACTCGTCATTTATAAATAGATGTGTAAAACTTTGCACTGGGGCTGTTTGTCCTGATGCTTTCAGACAGCTGATACATTAGTCTGCAGTCCAAAGCCACAATGAGTGAGATACATTTGGCCGCTTTAACATTTGTTTTCTACTTTTAATAGTATGTGTTTGCATTTACTTTGCGCATGTATATTTGTTTTCATCTATCATTCCCAGTATTATAATAAAACCCTCACCTCTGACCCTGCATCACTCACACATGGTGTCATTATATGCTTTTATATAACTGCCGCCAAAAATTTGACATTGACATGACCTTTGTTTATCTCCTGCACCAGCTGCTCCAGATAAAACGAGCTGTAGACTGTGACTCTACAGTGCTGTGAACATGGAGCCAATGGCCACTGCTTCAACCATTTCCAAGACTTGACTGTATGCACGATGGGTTTGACAGCTCCACGATGCGACGTATCACTCGATCCTTATTAGGATGTTTGAAGATTAGGTGCTTTGCTCAAGGACACTTTGACAACTAATTTTAAGTAATTTACGAATCACAAGACAGAGCTAAAAGGGATGCAGGCACATCAATATGGAACCGAGTAAGAAAGTCATTTACAAGAAAAGTCAATAGTTTTTCACTTAAAACAAAATTTACTTGATATTTTGAGGAGGAAACCTGCACCAGGATTGAACCATCTATGACAAATTCCTCAGTTCACCGCATAATTACTCCTGTTGACCTTATTGATCAGAGCTCATCCATTTTAACTGCCAGTGGCCAGCGGCCAGCAGCCTCCAGGGATCTCATAAATCCTTCATCTCAGCCGCTCTTTTAAAACAGGCATATAATATAATAAGACAGAATTTCTAACCAGTTGCAAACACTCTTGTGTGTGCTCTGTTTATATGGTGATCACACTCCAGTTGCACCACAAATGCCATCTCATTTTTCACCCCTGTGGTGTCATGGTTAGCTCAAATCACGACCTTTAAAAGGCAAAAGGTCATTGTCCTTCTGTTGTGTTGTCTAATGCAAAAAAGGAGTGGAAATTCCTGACATTCACAGTAAATGCAATTCACGTCTTAGTTTGCAGTGATGTTTAGCAGAAAAGCAATTTTTCTCTTTTACTTTTAGGCTTGTTTGGTCCTCAGCCATTCTTGCAGCATGGCTTTATGGACAGCAGTGTCTGGGGGTCAGTCCACCACTTTGGGCCAGTTTAAAATGTCTCAACAAATATTGGATGGATTGCCATGAAATTTTGTACAGACATTTATGGCCTCCAGAGGATGAGTCTACTGACTTTAGTGAGCTTCTGATTTGTGCTCTAGTGCTGATCGATTTAACCATGCAACCGTCTCAGTAATGCTAAATAACAACCCTGCCTACCTGTTGCTTTTAGAACTGCTTTTAAGACGTCGTTCTTCACTTACAAATCCCTGAGAGGCCTCGCCCTAAGTTATTTATGAGATCTGTTTTTGCTTTATAGCTTTGTGTTCCCTGAGATCCTCAGATGCATCATTCCTTGTTGTACCAAGGTACAGATTGGTATATAAAGGTGATGGAGCCTTTGCCGTTAGGGCTTGTAGACTTTAGAGTGACCAGCCCGAGGATGTTGGGAAACATGAGATAATGTTAGCTGACTCTTCTCTACCTGTGCTGTTGGTACACAAGCTACATTTGGTAAATGAAGGACTTTGCAAGATAATGAAATGAGCAACCATGTTTTTTTGTTTCACTATCAGATATATTTAGCTTTTCTTTATCATTCTTTCATATATGATCTACTTTACTGTTGTTAATTTATGAACTTGTGAAGACACAGAGACAACAACTGCATCACCATTAAGCCCACACAACCCTGGGGTGGTGCATTGCCTACTAGTTACTGTGTATTTCCCCTTGAGGAAATGTGTCAAAGCCATTATTTAAGCTACACACAACGGTCAGTACAAATTGATTTTCCGCTCAATATATTGTTATATAAGTGTCCTTGTAATCCAGTTTTCTGCCTTAAAACTTTTTAAAAAATATACTTTGGGGGAATGCCAAGTCAACCACCAAAACAAGCTGGTCGTCGCCGGTGCAGCAACGAATGATCATTTCATTGCATCGTTTAATCTACCAGTTATCTAAGTTCCTTCTTTTGTCCGACTGACATTAAAAAAAAGTGGAGATACTCTAAAGAAAAACAGCAAATCAGCACATTCAAGAGGCTGAAAAGAAGAAAATAGTTTTTGTCTTTTTTGCTGTTTTTGAAAAAATAATAAAACAATGAGTCAATTATTAAAATACTCGCCACTTAATTTTCTGTGAATTGACAAATCAATTAACTGTTGCAGCTCTAGTAATAACTAATGAAAGCAAACAAGAAAAAAGGTTGACTCAGACTGCATATACACACACATACACAAACACACACACACATGCACCATTATGAAAGGCAGATATTGCCCCTGGCGAGATGTTCTTGATGGAAAGAGACGTGAATGAGTTTGAGAGTGAAAAGCTGGTTTGCCCAGATGCTCTGCAGGGGCTGTACTAAAAGTGCTTGACATGGACGTATTAATCTACAGCACCACATCTAGTGATGTCAGATTCATCCATCCACTGACCAAAACAGCTCAGCTTGAAAAAAAAAAAAAAATACAGCAGACAAGAGGAAGTCTAAACTGGTTGAAGGTTGACATATGCAACCTGGAAGGTGCAGTGCATGAGAGGCAAGTGAAGGTGCTATAAAGCAGCTAGGTCCTTGACTGGAGCACATCCACCTGTTGTTTCCATTCTCTAAACATGCTGACCATTAAACCATCTGTTTTACCTTAAAATAACATCATTTTGACGATACCCTGACTTGTAATAGGGACAATCCACCTCTTTCATTCCCACTCTGCACCTGTTCACCTGTTCTTGCACTACATAACTGGGGTTAAGTGGGTATGATCTGCTGCGAAGTGGGTAACGCTTTATGGCACTACGTCACACACCACCAACTCTGGGTCCTCAGCTCGCTATCAGACAAAGCTGAGAGACAAAGAGAGAGTGACGGAGCTGTAAGACAGACACTGAGCTGGCCGTCCTGCTGTTGGACTAGTGGTAACATTGGCTGGTTTGTCACATCTTGTGTTGCAGTTCTTTGGTGTTTGACTGTGTTAACTAAGTTACCAACTTGCTAGTTTTTGATCATAAGCCAAGTAAGTGAGTTTTGATAGAGGTGTAGCTGCTAGCATGTAATAACCAGGTGTTAGCTGCATATTGTGTCTGGTTCAGGCTCTCTGGTTCTCTCTGGTTCTGACATTGTCTTCATCAGGACAGCGGTGTAAAAGTGAATTGTACTCCGAAACTGTAGGAGTGCCAAGTATGAAAAGACACCATTTCTTTCATAATAGGGCTTTAATATATGTGTCCAATAAACCTTTAAGTACCACCCAGACATAAAAACCAGAGCTGAAAGAGTTTTGGAAGTTTCCTCTCCATCTCTGTCTTTCTGTTCTTCACACGCAAAAAAGGCAAGTGCAAGGACTAACACATCTCCATAGCCTTGAAATGACATAATCTGGTCCTCCAAACTTTCCGTAAGTCACACGGCTGCGCTCACACTCTCAGCACCCTCATTAACACTCACACACACATACACAAATTGATGCACCAAAGTGCACACGCACTCCTGTCTCACCAGTCTGTGGCAGGTTTCGTCACTCACCCTGGCTGTTGGGTCCCCCCTCTCCCTCCTCGCAGTCCGTCATGTTGTTCAGCATCCTCTCTCCTCCTCAGGCTGTGCGCACTGAGCACGACTCTTGATCCTGTTGCTTCGAAAAAAGCTCTGGTGGGCTAGAGTCTATGACAAGATCACCTCTTCTCACTTTCTTTCCTCTTGCCTCTGATAGCTCAGTTACAAAAAAGCAATATTTATCCTCCCTTTTACTTGTCTGTTTGCCTGCTTCCCTGTGTCTCTCTCCAGGAGGAGGATGGAGAGACTGAGAGAGGCTGCAGGGGAGAGATGATGATGGTGCTTGGTGTCACCCACATGCACGCTCTCGGTCTCTGCGCGCCACTCGCCCTCCAGTCAGTTTAAGCCCGATGACTACATTCATCATGTATTCAGAAGGTATTATCCCTTCCTCCCTCCCTCCCTCTTTCTGTCCCTCACGCACGTTCATCATCATCCATCTCATCATGAGAGAGGGATGGATGGAGGGATTGAGAGACAGAGGGGAGGCAAGTTAAATGACAAATCACTGCCTCCTGAGATTAAGCATCTCCTTTGATGTTCTTTTCAGATGGAAGACGAGATTCCATTTCATTACTGTGTATTCATCCCTCTTTTGTTATTTTTCCCTCACGCTGTGTCTCTCTTTTATATTTTTCTGGTTGGTCATGGCCCATTATCTGTGGAAGGGCTGCAGGCTGCACTTGTATAACTCTGAACTTAAAATGCAAGCCGCTCACCGTTCCCACACGCACTGGTTGAGCTACCCTGCTGTTTGCATTATTTTGATCTCCTGGATATGAGCATGGGAGAGACTATTCTCTGAATTTTAGCTTTCATGTTTGCTTTTTATATGAAAACTTTATTAAAATTACAAAACTGAAAGGGAAAGACGAGCTCTTCACGGCTCTGAGTGGATTTCTACACAGTGATGAGAAATCTATACTAGCAGTTTTCTGTACTTTTATTGTCTAATCATCCTGGTCCTCCTTAATTCAAGTGTTGGATTTGATCCTCCTGTTATGATGGTTGAAACATGTAGTTGGCATCTCAGGGAAGGCTCTCTTTCCATGCTCATCTAACAAGAAGACTGTTTTTTCGGAGTATTCGTGAGCACGTTTCAAATCCCATTAGATTCCATATGGTGTTCCACAGGGTTCAATACTTGGTCAACTCCTCTTTTCATTATTTCCAGTCATTGTGCACAATGTGTTCACAATAGATAGATAGATAGATAGATAGATAGATAGATAGATATTGCTTGATTGAGTGATAGATTTCATCTGAAACAAAATGCAGCTGCTAGAGTTTTAACAAAATAAGTAAAAGACAGCAAATTACAGCCATTTTTGTATCTTGACATTGGTCTCCTGTCTCATTGTAATTGATTTTAAAATTATATTGCCAGTTTAGGCTCTTAATGGTTTAGCCCCTTCATACTAACTTGTTGTCTCTCTCTATACTTCTAGCTGCTGTCTTAGGTCATCCAACACTATATAGCATTGAATGTACCAAAAGTTAAAAGAAGTACGAATCGACCAAAATTGTGAAACAACCTGCCCAAAAATATCTGCAATGCGACTTCTGTGAGTTCCTTAAGAAACATCTCAAGACCTCCCTTTTTTAATCTTGCTTTTGTTGAATCTTACCAAAAGCACACTTCTGTTTAGTTGTTTGTATTTCAGTGCTTTGTTTGCCATCTTTTACTTTGAAAGTTTCTGTGTTTTGAATGTTTTTATATATACAATTTGACAATTTGTACAGCACTTTAAGTTACACGTGTGAAAGGTAATATACAAATAAAGTTCATTAATAATAATATATAAATTACATAATTTGTGGTTAAGGAAAATTAAGTTAACATTGAGACGCTGTGCCAAATTACCCCGATTTTAGCTTTGACTTGAACACATGCCAATTTCACACACCTCCTCTCACACCACAGCATTTTACCAAGACAATCAATAAGATTTCTATCAACAAATTGCGATTATTGTATAGTGTTCACCTAAAGGACCCTGAGCTCGAGTCAGATTTGTAAGGATGTTGGCCTCATGCAGCCATGGAGAGGTGGCTTAATGAATAGAAATAACAGTGATGAATGATGAATGAAAAAAAGGATTTGTCTGAGCTCGCTGATGGGGTGAAAAGTGACAAAATAGGAAGAAGAATAGAGGAGTAAAGTCAGGGGAGGCTAGAAGATGAGGTAATTAAGCAAAAGAGAACCAACAAAGAGACATGCACACACACACATACAGGTGCAGCTAAAAAGCTGCAGGCTTGTGGATTACACGTTCTTGTACAGTGCGTGTATCACCCCATACTGAAGTTTAGAGAGCATCACTAATCCACGCCACCTGCCAAGTGATAAAGATAGCATGGCCAAAAACACAACTGGAATTTAATGGATGATGGGAGGAGGAAAAAAAAAAGCTTTTTCAAACCATTAGTATTTGTATGTTTGATATTATGTCACAGTGAACTGTGTGCCCATCTCTGGTTAGATGATCTCTGAGTTTTGGCAGATGTTCAGAGACTTTATCCTCACCGACTGGCACCAGCTACAGACTGCATCTTGTTTACTCGTGTCGTGCCATGGTGCTGATACTTGAAACATCATGCATTCTTGTAGCTCCACTGCAAATACTACAGGACACATGAGAAAGCCATCATGGTGTTTGAGTGACAGGAAGATGAAGGAGGAGAAAGGAATACTAATGCATGGAAGGAGAACTCTGCTGAAATTGGCCAGTAGAAGAAACTGGAGGAGGGTTACTGAGCGGCTCGCAAGAGGGGAAGAGGAAATTTATATGGATAAAAGGACATTTTAGACTGTAATCAAGCACGTTAGTTGTGAGCAAAGCACATTTGACAAAGGAAACACAAAGATAAAGAGCTTGATAGACATACTCTTACTTATTTAGTTACAAAGCCCTTGTTGGAAAAAATACCTCTTTTATATCTCATGTTTTCTGCTCTGCTCTGGTTCTGCTCTCTGGTCCTTATGAAATCAGCACTGAAGGAAAATCAAAACACTCCCTGCAGCTTCTAGAATGATGTCAATAATTATCCTCCGCTTGCATTAATTGAGCCTGAAACTCATTTATTATCTGTTTTTATGTTCCTGTCATTTCATTTCTGTAGCAGGGTATCGCCGGAGAAGAGCATGCGTGCTCTGTAAAAATGAAGGCTAAATAAATAAATAAGTGTCACTACTACACATGATGGACAAGATTAGGGTAAATATGTCAATGTGTCCATATAAATCCCAGTCTTGTTTGGATGCCTCTGCCTCCCCCTCCCCTTACTTGTGCTTTTCTTTGTCCCTTTGTGTCTGTATGGACTGGGCGGTTCCAACTCAACCATGGCTCACCTACACCTGATCCTCGTGCCAATCAGCCACCACAGCTGCAGGCAATCCACGATTCGCCAGCCACAGAATAAATACCCGGTTCTCCTCACCAGTCTTCTCCAGATTGTTGTACTCTCTAGCCTGGTAACACATCTTGGTCATTTAGCTCTCCTAGTGCTCAAGTTTTGCCTTGCCTTTCTGTCCATCTGTGTCCTGCATTTCCAGCCGTTTACTCAGCCTTTACCAAGATGAACCACGCAATCAAGCTTCTAACAAAACCAAACAGTGGTTGTCTTCCATTATTTACACTTTGTTTAACTCACATGGTTTATGCACTTCATGATTTATTTATTAAGTCTGCTTCCATAACACTTTGATGCATTTTGCTTTCATTGATACACCAAATTTTCATACATAAAAATAGGGTGGTGGAAATGCACTTGAACTCGAACTATGAACCAACAGAATATCGCACCAAAGTGTGTAACAGACCCACCGGTCCACCATGCACATACCATGTTTTGCCTCGCCTTGGCGTGAAAAGAACATTATTCCACGGTCAAGTTAGCAACCATAAAAATGCAACTTCCTGTTTGCTGAGAAACATTTCAGGTGATGGTTGCAGTTATGTTTCGACACTGAAACTACTTCGTTAAGGAAGGTTAAGGAAAAGATCGTACTTTGGCTTAAAATAAGTATGTTAGTTTCGCAAGTTAAGTATCTTACGTAATTTAACTGACTGTAAGTCAGGAAAGTCAGCATTGACTTTTGTGTTATTGTCTCAGTCTCCTGGGTGAAAATCTTGTGTTTAGCCCATCCATCCACCCTGATCTCCTCCATTCGATGTCGTTGTTTATGCAGCAGATACGGGGCAACATTATCATTCTTAAATGCAATACTCACTCTCTATTCAACTCTGTTTTTGGTATTCACAACTCCACAAATGTCTGGTTCTTCAGCGGCTAAATGCTCCACTGTGTTCACAGCTAACTTTGTCTGCTGCTTGATGCAGAGCAGGTGGTGTAAATTCAGTTTGTAGTTTTTTCTCTGCTGCTTACCATAGCCAAAAACAACACTATGAGAGTGGTGGTGAAAGTAAAGCGATGGTTTGTCATTATGATAGATGCCCTTCACATACGTATGCTTGTGAACAAGTAAATGCAACTTTGAGTACAGCCCTCACTCTTTGTCTCTATCTCTGTAATGCCCTGTTATCTCATGCACTATACTATGTCTGTACTGTATATTGTAGGCTTCAAATACATCAAGTTTGCGTGTGGCCTGTCTCACCGTTTCCCTGCCCTGTCACTGAGAGTGGGCTGTTGGCTGGGCTTTGATTGGCAGAGAGCCTGAGAGCCATCTTCATCTGGGCCAAGCGGCTTTAGCTCTTAACCCATGGGCACCTCCCTCCCTCCCTTCCTCCCTGCCTGTCTGCCTGCCTGCTGCTGCTGCTGCCGCTGCACATGTGGCTCTGGATACTACTGTTCACACACTCATTCACACCTTTATTGGTATTCAAAAGTACGCAAGCACATGCAACACACAAGCAAGTTACCTACAAAGAAAGCTTTACAAACTCACATGCACACAGATGCAAAACACACTGGAGTGAACGTTCCAATGGCCTAATCCTGCAGATTAAGGCCATGAATGCTGGATTGGAATACAGTTTTTCTTTTTCTGATCAAGCACAGGGCCTGTGCTGTGGTTTGCACTTCTTTAGCTCCTCTGGCAACTGAACACTCAGATTACATCTAAACTTTGTCACACCTACTGAGCTGAAAAAGTTCTATATTGACACAAGGATAAAAAAAAAAAACAAAAAACAGGTTTAAACTAAAGACAGATGAGAGCAGTTTGTTCAAATTTGATAAAGGTTGTGTTAAGCTCAAGCATGGCGTGACCAGAACCAATGGACCTATGGACTGAAAATAAATCTTATTTTCTTAAACAAACCAGTTAAAATGAACAAGAAACCTGAAAAAAACTTTAAAAGGTATCATGCAGGTTATATGACAACAATTTCTATGTATATATACATATATGGCTATGTTGATGTGACTTGTTCTGCTTAAATCATATATTGGCACCATTTCATCATCATCATCATAAACATCAAGGAATTACATTTTATTGTTTTTGGGATATCATCAGAGGCCATGATTCAGCTCACACATAGCTGTGTGCAACATGCAAAAGTCATTTAAGACCTACAGGCGCAGCTTTGTCATTAAGCTGTGCTGGGAGGTTTAAGATTTACAACTGATATGGGGATCTGGGAGCAGTTGGGCGGATGGATGAAACACAGAGCTGTTCTGAATTGGACTCTGTGAGGATATCCAAAGGCAGAAATGATCTCTGGTCCCGCCCTCTAAACCATCTGGCTGTCAACACTGGCATTTCCACGAACAACAGGAAGAGAAATGCATACAGTATATGCCCCTCCTGCCAGCCACCCATCCTTCCTTCCAGGAACATGTGCAGACATTGTGAGGGGCTGCTCAGTTGCCAGATGCACAATAATTATTGTATTTGGATAATAACTTTGCTTTTTGTATGATGTATAATCAATCATAGTAGCTGGTTTTAATCTCAACCTTGTCTCACTTTATGGCACTGTGCTTGCTGGTTGTAACGACTGAATGACCCCGTTGTGGGATCGATCGTCTTATCTTATCTTATCTTATCTTATATTAATTTAAGTTAAGCCCAACCAACGAAGGCAACCAAACTGACACAAAACAAAACAAAAACAGATGTGGGTAGATTTGTAGACATGTCAAAAGTCATTCAAATATGTGTTTTGTAAAATTACATATTTGTCACTGTGGCTGTTTGCTCCCCCGTGTTCCATAATTTCCTCAACATTGTTCTTTTTTTGATCAGACACTCTTATTTCTTCTCTGTGTTTTGCCCCATTAGCTCCATAATTATCTTTATTAGGGAAAATCGCGGTTCATCTTCATTTTCATATTTAATTCATCTGTCTGCTTTTGTGTAAAAAGACAGAATGTACATGTAAAATCAATACACTGTCATATCAATAATTTTTGTTAATTAAACAGAAAAAATTGAAGGAGGGATTAATGGAGAGGTTAATATAGATAAGCAGCTGTGATTAGGTGTGAAATAAGAGGATGGGTGACACACATTTTGTTCAGCTAATCAGTAATTTTGTATGGTGTTAAGGACTTCAGCTTGACATGATGAAAACACTGCAGAGTTAAACGAGAGTTTGAGGTTCGAGACAGACATCTGGATCACAGAGGTAAGAACCATGAAGAGGACAAAACAGGAATAAAATCCAATGGAAAAATGGCTCAGATTCACTCACATGCAGATATGATTCATTTGATCTGAGACTTTCCTTAAAAGAGCTGTTGTAGCTGCTGATTTATTTTTTTGGCTACTTTTTCCAGCAGAAACAAGCTATAAACGCAACACTGACACAAATGGCTATAACTAAAAAACTAAAACTGATAGCAAACTTTCTAGCAAACAGTTGCCTGTTTTTGTTGTACGCCTCAGATTTTTTAGTTGCTCCACTGTGTTCACCGTCTACAAACTGTGTCTATCAGTGCAGAGAAAGGAGTGTTTGGTGGATTTTATAGAGGTTTGAAGACAGCTGCCTGCTGTGGTCGAGAATGACACTATGAGAGTAATGAGAAGGAAATTAAACAGTCATAAAACAAGGTTTTATAAGATCTGTGAGCATCACAGAAAGAATACCCTAAATCTTAATAGATCATTTAAATGTACATTTTAGCCACAAAGGCAGCGTGGTGCTAGAGATGGCAGAACACTTTGATTAATGTTTCTAGAGGTATTTTGCAAAAACAGCTGCTGCTAAAAACAGTGCCATGAGTGCGGCGAGAAAACAGTAAAGCTGTGGGCTGGT
Source organism: Chaetodon auriga (assembly GCF_051107435.1). Taxonomy (NCBI): domain Eukaryota; kingdom Metazoa; phylum Chordata; class Actinopteri; order Chaetodontiformes; family Chaetodontidae; genus Chaetodon; species Chaetodon auriga. The sequence continues at coordinate 9,831,616 of NC_135083.1, read as the reverse complement.
CTTTAGTCATAGTCTGTTTCTCCATTGATTGCATGACCGCTGAACATGAAACCCATTCTCATTCGCCAAGTACCAACACTTTCGTCACGCCACACGGTGTCTCGTACAGATGCACGAGCTCACCTTTAATGTCTGTATGAGGCCAGAAAGCCCCTCCAACACATGCTTAATGTGTAACAATCACAATTTGGCATGGTGTAGGAAAACATCATGATTTGGGTTAGAACAAGTATGTTTATGTAAGTGATGCACCTTAAATACGTGACATATGCGCCACGTATTCCGCGCAAGTTAAGTACTTTGCGTAGGCTGAAGTTCACTGACGTACGTAAACTAGAATCAGTCATCGTTGACTCTGGTCTCCTGGGTGAAAGTCCTGTGTTTTACACATCCATCCACCCCGACCTCCTCCATACGCAGACTTTTTCGCTCTTCATGCTACATCACCTTGCTCTGATCATCTAAATTTGCAGTGAATGGTTTTACATTGGTTTTACAGTGTATTGCAACTAGAGGGATGTCTGTGAGAAATAAAGCATGTATACTCCAAAAATGTAGTTCCTTTCCAACATACATATAACTTATTTTATTGAACGCACTGCATTGAATGCAGCGCACTGTTATCGTCGTTTCACATCGCTGCTCATTAAGGCAATACAATCCAAACTTAGCGCACTCAGGGAATTTCATTTCTCCTCACTGACGCGCCTGCTATCCTTGTTTATCTCGTCACATTAATAGAATAATAATAATAATAATTAATAAAAGATACAAGAGTGACAAATTCATGATGTACTAATTGTACTTCTACCTAATTGAGCACAATCCCTGAGCCTGCTCCCCCTCTCTGGACATGCCAGCCATCACACGTCCCCTGTCCTTGAGAGTCCTTAATGAATATTAATAAATGAAGACGGCTTTTGAAAATGTGTCTGACAAAATGACTGTAAACTAATTAGGAATGACAGGGCTATGAAATGAAACCAGTTGATAGACGAGTGGGGAAGAGGAAAGGGGTCCTTGTTGATGAATTATTCAATAGACTGAGAGATATTTGGACTGACAATTTATGTCCCCATCTCACTTCGAGTGTCATTGCATTTGCGTGTGAGGAAGATAAACTTTGTGCAAATTTCTCGCAGCGGTACAAAACTGCATTTGCCTGAACACATATGCACCCAGAGCCTGGAGTGACAGGTCCTGCCTCTGAGTCTTCCGGCTGCAGTATAACATGAGCATCCATCACATCTATTCAACTGAACAGATGCAGTATCACGTGGGCCAGCACGCCCCTGCTTTCAAATTTCTTAAATTTTCTGTGTGCCTTGTTTTAACGGTTCTGTCCCCTGAATGACCTCTGTTTGATCTTTGCCCCTGGGATACGACAGGAGTTGCCCAAGGGGGTTCAATAAAGCCGAGGGTCACTGTATTGAACAGCATGGATTGCACATAAAAGTATAAAGTAGGCTGTAAAAAAAAGATGCTGCGACATCGACGTTTTTGGGACATCCAATGCACCGAGTCATGTGAGAGTCCGTACCTCAGGCAAATACATTTATGTACACTATATTACAATACTATAATTAGGGGAAAGTGTGTGATAGGGCCTCGCAATTTGTTATCGATAAACAACACTGTGATACCTTTCCTGCTGTGACTGCTGCTGCGTTGAAGAAAAACCCTGACTGCATTCCTACCTCCCTAAGACAGATATTATGATACATTGTGGATGAGATTCATCATACTATAAGCTCAACAAGCAAGGAGATGCTGAGAGAAGACATTTGGAACAAATCAATATTTCCACATGTAAAGCCACAGATGGATACAGTTATTTGGTTTTTGTTTTTAATAACAAATACCATTGTGAATTGAATGTTACTTTCTTTGTTTGACTTGTTTTGATTTAGTCATTTTAAATCTTCCAAAAGATTGTGATGCAGTGATGCATCTCTGTCCTCAAATAATCGTCCAGCTATGCACGATTCAGCCATTCAAATCCCACGAGGACATAATCAGCCTGCCAAAAATATTCTGAATTGATCTGTCGTTTCGTCATGAATGCTTTTTTTTTTTTTTTTTTTTTTTTTCGGGTCTCTAATCAAAGTGGTTAAGCAGTTTTGGTCAGGAAAAACGTCAAATGGTGTAATCCTTTTTAGCAGTGCAATCCTCTCAGCATGATGACGTACTGTAGCCTGTCTGATGGATCAGTGACAGGCAGCAGCATCTCCTGAGTTCACTCCATTTATCCCAAAACCCGGCACTGCCTGTGCTGTAGGTTAGTTGAATAACATGCAGGTGTTTTGAGTGGTGGCAAGCTCTGCTTTTTATGTTGCTGTTTAATGGAAAAATACTCAAGTTGATTGGTGGACGCCTTGTGCTTTGAATGAAGGAAACATGCTGTACAGCACATATGCTTTCTTGTTTGGAATTAGAGAAGAAAACTGACACTACTTTCACGTTTGTACAGTAAATATGAACTGACAGTCAACAGCCAGTTTGCTTAGCACACAGACTGAAAATGGTAAAAAAAAAAAAAAAAAGCTGGTCTCGCGCTCTCCAAAGGTTACAACATCTGCCTTCCACATGTCATTTTTATACTTACGCGGATTAAACAAACATGCTATTTAGTCAGCTTTTGAGGTCTCTTATGGCAGACAAACTGTTTTCCCCCGTTTCCACTATGTTTGCTTAGCTAAGAGCTGCTGGCTGTAGAGACATATTTTACACAGTGTGAATAGTATTAATCTTCCATCTAACTCTTAGCAAGTAAAGCAAAAGAAGCATGCTGAACTATCCCTTTCCCAGGCTATATTTACATAAATCTGAATGCTATTTATGTTATGTTAACTTGGACAAGTATTTGCTCTCAAAGCGCTGCATGTGTTCTAGAGATTCAGTTTCACCTGTCACCAACACAAATCAAACTCCACTCTATGAGATTGTGATAATTTATAGTCTACTAAAAGCCTTAAAGAAGGATAAACTAATACACAGACATATATACACTATTCTGCAAATCAGTACAATAACCCTGCAGTAAATACCATCACTGTATGGCTCACAGTGTTCAAGTGAGGCTACCCTACAAGCTGTGGCCTCACATGTTTGACAAGTGGCCTCTCTGACACAGATCCAGCTCAGTTCAGGCCTTGGAAAATGTAACCCCGTCTGTTCAACAGATTCTCTGTTCTTGAGGTTTGACCTGTAGTGTTCCTGCTTTGCTGGATGGTGACCAAAAGGTGGCGACACAGACTGTGTGTCTGCTGATTCCCTGGATAACCACTGTTACTTGTTTGCACATTTCCATTAGTGTGCATTACCATTCAGTCAGTACTGTTCTTAATCCTACTTTAAGTATACTTACTGAGTTCCTTGTCAAACTAATTTCAAGAATTTAATCTCTGTCTTGTTTGACATTTGGCTCCTGGGAGTTTCTGCCTCCAGGTCTTTTTTTGTTCCGCACACTGGAATTCGAATGCAGACAGTCATGTGGGAGCATTATTGGGATTCATGGCTATCATACCCCAGTTAACACTGAGAAAAATTCCTGAGAGATCTTTCCATCTCTTTGCGGTCTCACGGCTGCAAATGAAAACCGGTAAACACAGAGGAATGGTGCTTTTTTTCATCCTCAAAGGGGAATAATATAGACAGTTATAGTGAAAAGAACACTGGTTTACTGGTTGTATACCTTTTTGTTATTTTTATGAACCACTTTAGAAGCTCAAAACACTGTTAGTGGATTATCAGATACTATTAAAAAGATGTTGCTGGTGATGAAAGACCAAAAACGGATGAACCAGATTAATATTTTCTATCACTACATCCAAATCATGTTGATCTTATCCTCTCAGCTGTAAATTGGAGCGGTAGTGATGCATGACGACCTCAGTGACACTGACGTATAAGCACAAAAGAAGCATTGCTACACGCCTGTTATGCAATCAGTCATCTACACTGAAACCAATGCAAGTGGAATCATTAATTAAAAAACATAATCCAACATTAGACATGCAACCAGGAAAATGTGAAGAATGAGATGAGACAATGAGATATTTCATATATTTAGACCTCTTGATAGCTTTAATGCATACCAGGCGGGCATCATTTTTAAAATATGGGAAGCATTTGGCAAAACCGAGACAAAAACACAACAAAGGATTAACTGTCACTAAATCACTGTGATCACCAGGTTTTGTATATACAATTCTTGTATACATTCTGTGTTTGTCTGTATGTTTGATTGCTACTGCAACAAAATAATTTCCCAAATTAGGATTAATAAAGAAACAGTCTAATGTCTGTAATGTTCTCTGAATTTATTGGCCTGCAAGCCTACATGAATTGGAACATGACAGGAGGCTTTACTATAACAAGAGAGGTGACATGGAGATAATCTGCCACAACAAAATGACACCACAACCACCAACATTATTCACTAACCGGCCAGCGGGTGCCAAATACAGATTTCAAAATATTTAAAAACATCTTTCCTAATGACTGACTTACTGCCTTATGTAACCACGCACCACACAGTAATCACATTCATATTTTTGCACAGTTTTGTTGGCACAGTATCAGTAAACTTCCCTCCCCTCCTCAGTGGGTGGCTGCAGGGAGGGGCAGGGACTCCTGCTGCACCCTGGCCTAAGTGGAGCCAGATTGCTTTGGGCAGCATGGGAAGAAGTGAGTACGTGTGAATTATTAGATGAGCCCCCTTGCAGACAGAGACATGAAATCATCTCCAGATGATGAAGTCTGTAGAGAACTTCTACTATATCAAGTGGCACCAATGTCTTACAGTGTTTTCATTCTCTCTGTTCCTTCAGCCCCTTATTTGTTTTTTTTTTTTTCCGGCCACATGCATACCTCTGCTGTGAAATCCTGCAGTGGAAAGACTGAATCTTTTTGTGATCGGTTAGTTTGTGGCGCAGTTTGTGACATTAAAGGAGTAGAGTGTCGTTCCTTTAAAACACATGAATTCACTCTCTTGCCAAGACTCAGATGAGACTGATGCCGCTCTCATGAAACCTAGATGGTTTGTTACACAAAAAAACCTGAGAAGTCATCCCTGAAAACTATTTGGAAAGGGGCAGGAACTTTCAAAACACACTTGGCAGGTGATTGGATGATTGGCAAACTTCAACCAATCAGATCAATGAACCATATGACCTAGTAGAACTCTTGCAAAAGCCTGTTGGGAGAAGAGCGAAAACATCTTTTCCATGGAGAAAAGCCCTCAGCGCCGTCCTCCGTACTAGTGAAGAAATCCTCATCAGTTCTGATGCTTTAGCAGCATCTGTGTTTCCTCTTTAATCAGCGGTTGCTTCTTGCTCTGTCATCACACCTAAACCACGCTTGTAGCTGCCAGTAGTTCCTCATAAGACAATGATTGGACCAACCCACTGCGGTTCAGCCACAGGCGAATAACTTCAGGCCTGGCAGGATGCATTCAGGATGAATCCAGCTACTTTTGCAAGGTGAATCCCCCCCCAGACACTTCAAGCTGCTTGTTGTATAGTATTGTGTCAGATATCATCACTTAAACATAAACAACACAGTGCATATGTTGTTTGTATCAGAAACTGAGTATTTACTGCTTATTCAGTTTACTAGCCACAAGGTACTGACATGTATTTAATTTTTATGTCACAGGAAACAGCCAGAGGGTCTGCTCAGGATCAGATGGGACATCTGGGAAGATATTGCTATACTTTGCTATACCAAAGCAATACCAAGTATTGCTTTACTTTTCAGGCTACCTCTAAAGGCAACAGTATTAGTAGACATATAAAGCTGAATAAAATGGAAATACTCTGGTAAAGTACATCAGATTTATACTTACGGAGAGTACTTAAGTAAATCACCTAATCATGTGGATATTATTCAAATGTGCGGTTCTTTGACGGACTGTTGGCTTATACACAGTTTTAGCCAAATTAGAAGACACGATTGAGCCATTTTGGTCTGGAACAAACCCACAGCCCACAAGCAATATTGTTTGCATGCTAACACAGAGGGAAGTGTAATGAGAGTCACATTTTTAGGAGAACATCCAGGTGCCTACCATATAACTGCAGAGTACCCAGGGCTCCTTGTTGCTTGCTGTACCTATTTTGAAATTACAATAGCCACTTTTACAACAGTGTGATTATGTGAGGCACTAGCATTTTGCACATTATGTGAATGAGGAGGCACCTCATGTCTCGTTTGGACCCACTCAACTGGCCCAAATCACGCAATGTCTGGAGAGAATTAGATCCATGGTCTTGTCAACAGCCTGGAGGGGTTGTCATCCAATCCAATCCAATCCAATCCATCTTTATTTATAAAGCACAGTTTAAATAAACTCAATGTTTCCAAAGTGCTGTACATTAAAAAAATAAACAATAAAATAAACAATAAAATAGACATTAAAACAGAGAACATAATAAATAAAGGGTAAAAAACCTGTGCACATAAAATAAACAATCTAGGTGGTGTTAAAAGCCAAGGAAAAGAGGTGCGTTTTAAGAAGAGATTATTGTCATGCAGAGAGGTGTTGGAGACGTCAGACCGTTGAGACCTTAGTTGCAATGCAACTGGAAAGCTCCAGGGGACTAATCACGGCAAAGAAAACTCATCTGACAACTGAATCAGAAGGTGAACCAGACTTTTCTACCATGGATGAGCTATTCTTAATACGAATGCACCAAGCCTGGACCCAGCCCTTTCTGCTGTCCTACCCCAATGATAGACGCTGCATTTTTTTTGTATTTTTGGGTATTGTTTACATAAGGGACCCTGATTAAAAAACTCAATCTAAGCACTGGAGTGGACATGCATGACTGCCACCTTCATTATGTGTTCTCCATTATATTCCTACAGCTTTTAAGCTCGGCTTCTTTGATTTGAATTTCAGGCACAGACAAGAATGAACTGCCTTTCTTTTAATCAGGTTATCCTAGATTAAGTTACAGAGGCCTATTTCTTACTCTGTTCAGCCAATAACATGAAGGAACGGACTAGCCAACAAGGTTTGCTGCCAGAAAAACATTTTTTTTTTTTTTTTGATCAATGTGCACAGATGTGCCTCCACTCCAGTTGTATTTTTTTTTTTTTTTTTACCTTCTGCTTGCTCTTAGTTTGGCTGGTGATATAAAGTCAGTTGGAAAACTTTGCTCGTACTAAATGCGGTGCTTTTCACAAGAATACAGTGAACAAGGCTGACATATTAGTCCCTGTTTGCCATCACTGGATGTTTGCATGAATCACCAAGTTCACACAGATCATTAAAAAATAAACAGTCTTACAGACCACTTACACACTTACACACATACAGCTGAACACACAAAGTAGCCTATATTAGTATTTTTATTGTATATCAATTTCAGACTTTAAAAAATGTACCGATTTAAGCCCCACCCATTTCCGATTTACAACCACTTCCGGTTTAGGCCCCGCCCACTCCGAGTACATATACAGATACAGATAATTTAGATAGTTGAACAGATACAGATACAGATAGTGGTGTACTCGCTCATCTCTAATATTAAATCACAAGACCAGAATCTTTCATGGTGAATGACAGCATGGCGCCTAGAAGAAGTGGACATACAGTATGTTAGTCAACCCTAATCTTCGAACAAGACTAAGAGACTCCTCCTCTGTGAGGCTATGCATAACACCAGTGCTTTGAGTTAAATCAGAATCAGAAATACTTTATTGATCCCCGAGGAACAATTGTTTGATAAATACTACCACCAACGTGGTCACGTACACACAGTCACATTTTTAACATGCTAACATTTAAGAGGCTTAATGTTTACCATATTCGTCATTTCAATTTAGCACGTTAGTATGCTAACATTACTGATTAGAACAAAGTGCAGCTGAGACGAATGGGAAAATCATCAGTTTCACAGGTGTTTGGTCATAAACCAAACGATTAATACACTGGCAGAAGATAAAATGTCATCTGGTGACCAGAGTTGTAGCACAAATGCAAGCAATTAAACAGTTGTGGTGACATTTGACCAAAAAACAAAAAATGTCAACCTTATGACGGGATCGGAGGAAAGCTTACCAGCTAATGAGCAAGATATTTCCCTTGGGGGTTGGTGGAGACCAAAAACTGAGGTAAAAGAGAGTTGAAGTGTTTTCTGCTGCCCCCATGAGGACAAAAAAAAAAAAAAAAATCGGTTTCTGCTGTCATCAAGTTTAATTTTGATGACTCTATAAAGAGATGAAATCACATTTACTCAAAGGAGGGCTCATCTTGTTCTTTTCCAGTTATCACAGCGTCATGAATCCCCTGTAACCATCAACCCTCTACAGAACACCAGGCTGTTGACACAGATGGTTTGTATGTTGAGATGAGCTGGGAGTGACCATCTTGTGCCTAAGCAGTATGTGCAAGTCGAGCTTAGAGGCTTCTGTGAAGTTGTCTCTACGATGGTACTGTCTGTGGTGTGAGAGGATATGAACCTTCAAAAGAAACACTGGATGGTGACACTGCAAGATGCTTTCTATGCTGCCCTACAAGCTCTGGGTATCCAGTGTCAGTCAGTTACAGCTGTTGGATAATCTCAGACCAAAATATTATATGATATTTAGAAATTATGTTAATTGAATAAGTAGGACGTAATTATGTTACTTATTAGCAGGATGCCTTTATTGACACAAATCTGTTCCTCAGCCAATACCATCACCTTTCTGATCATCTTGAGGAACTGATGCCCATTTTTTGTGGCCGACAACCTTGTTCTGATCTTCATTTTTTTTTTTTTTTTAGTTTCTCTTATGTACCATCAACAGGAGCTGCTTTGGAATTATGAGCCATGTTGCAACCTAAGGGAAACTTTTAACTACGGGGCATACAACGCCTGAGCGTGGGTGGTGGTTGTGTTTACAGCGTGTGTTTTATCGCCTCCACACATCTGCACCCCGAGATGTGCAGCATGGACTGTAAAAGCCACTTTTCTCTTCAGTCATCTTTCTGCCAGTGCTTACATCTGGGCAAATGCTTCAGCTTACAAGAACAACCAGATGAGATGTATTTACAAAGCGCAGGCTTGCTGTGGTTTGGTTTCACAGTCTGAAAGCTTACATATCCCCCCTCCTCATCATCCCCACACGTAACGGGCTGACACTGTGCCTCATCTCTCTCAGCAACTGGGGTCATATCACTGCTGATTTGACTTCTAACTTCCACAAAGTCATGACCCTTTGGAGAAGACAAAATCTGTGCTTGTGGTGACTGTGCCCGTGAGTCTTGTGCTGCTGTCTGTCACTTGTAATATAGCTCAGATCATCTTCCGCACTACTCAAGTAGGAAAGTATAGCAGCAGACACTGGTACCATGTTGAGTCTGAGCAGTGCAGCTGCTAACATGTACTTGTATGGATGCACCCAGTCCAAGTTTCGCCAAGAGTTCTTTGCCTGTGCCAGACAGGTGTCATCCTACTGCAAAGCAAAACTCTAGATGGATAAAATACCCTTTGTGTCTTTAATAAATGCAATTACTGACACACTGAGGGGATTTTGTACAGATGGATTTTTCTGGGAACAGAGCAAATGATCTCATGTGAATCACAACCGCATAATGACATGCACTCATTCTGTCGGTCTGTTACAGAAGGGAGATGGTTGTCCCACCTTGTTAACAATCATGACACACATCCATACTAATTGATAGCGCACTTTGAATTTCAGGATTAATTTCCTGCAAGTGGTGTCCAGAGCCAGAGCAAATAAACGAGAGGGCCTGACTTTGATCACCATTGTCACTTTTGGTCATACGAATGTGCAAAGTTTGCTGTAGTGGCATGACGAATGAATAATATGATTCAATAGTTTTAGCCTGATTTTTTGGGAGTTTTCATTTGTAATGTAAGTAAAACAATGATGTTGTAATATTTAAACTGGCTGGCACCATTTCTATCTGCTGTCATGTCTCCATTATAAATTCCATGAATTAATGGACTCATGTTTTTTATTTTATTTATGTCAAATTATGACACTTTCACTTTACTTCTTCAGTGAGGATGTTTCCCTCTTCTCTCTTACTTCCGCCTTCACACACATTTGGAAACAAATGCAGCGTGTCCTGTGTTTTTGGTTGTTGTAATTTTGAGGAAAATGGAATGCAGTCCATTTGTCAACAGTAGCACTACTTGGAAATGCTTTGGGGGGGTTGAACAACTGCCTGTTTCCACTTTAAAAATTAGTCGCTATTTGATTTCAGACCATACATTCGAGATATACTACATATGTTTTTCATATTCTTTTTGGCTGATTTACTGTAGGTCTGCAATAAAATCATTATTTTCTTCAATTTGTCTTTGGTTTCCCGAATTAAATACTGAGACTAACCCAGTCATTAAAACAGAATTGTCCAAAATCAAAAACAGCATATGCCAGTTTTGCAAAGAACACACTAACCAACTATAGCTCTGAACTAGTCCAAATCCAACAAAGAAACCTGTACTGAAAGCCTTTTATCTAGGAAGTGAATAAACATAAAACAATAAAAAGGAACAAGAATGTACTGTGATTCCCAAAATTGGATATGTCGCGAGATGTTACAAGAACAGGCTCTCCACAATGGACCCCAGCCACTTCAATGTTTTAACATTGCTCACTATTCTATTCAAGTGTCCCTGTAAATCATGACAGTGTGACAGTGAAGCAACATGAACATTACCAGGACCATGAAACTGAAACAGCAAAGTTATTATTTATTTTTTACATCTGTGATTTTCCTTTTTGAACGACCTGCAGCAGCAGCACTGGAAAACAAATACGCTGAAGGAATTCAAGATGGCAATTCAGAACGTAAAATAAGTCTTCATGCAAATGATCTATTATTGTACTTATAGCGTCCTCCTGTGTCCCTATGCAAAACTTTGAATGTCATTAACAATTTCTCCACAATCTCACACTCTGTCTCACACAGTCTCTTTCTGTGAGCCACGATTTAATCTTCCACCTCACATTTTCAATGAAACAATCAGGAAAAATATTTGTCCTCGGCTGTCAGAGCTCTTCAACTTCAATTATAGTCCTTTGCTAAAAAGACAAAAAAATAGAATATGACTTCAAACGCTAGATCGAGCTACCACCCACTCTCACTGGGTGAACTGCCACAGTTTAAATTAAAACCCTACTTCGCATTATCTGTTTTCAATGCTTCCCAGACTGACAAATGGTTCCAAACACTGAACTCATTAATGACTCAGTGTTCCTGGAAAAACGAAAAAACCCAAAGTCTCACTTGTAACATCACAAAATGGAAAATCGCAAGGTGACAAAGAAACGCCAAACTTTGTACACTACTTCAAACCAAATAGAATATTTGTTCAACTGGACCAAAAAGTGCAACTACAGTAACCCATGGTTAAAACTGGAACAAAATCCATGTAAAACCGCACCAATTACAGACCTTCCCTTCCTGCCACAATCAATCAAGAAGCTGGATTGCAGCTCCATGCAGTTACACCCCAATTTGCTCAACCAAGATTTCCAGTTGACAACACACCTGTCTACTTTCCATCATGGCAAGAGGGGAAACATCTCACCTCCATCACCTATTCTAAAACAACCCCTTCATATCATTCAGTACGCTAAACCAGATGTACGGGAGTGGGAGAACGAACAGCACGCTACAGCCCTCTGAGGTAATTGTCAAGACCATGAAAATCAAAAACTCAAAAAAACAAAAAAAACAAACCAAAAAAAACAAAAACATTTAAAAACTTGAAAAAAAACTTACATCCACCTCAGATACCTCCACAACACTTCCAACTGCTGCGAGCAACGTTGAAAATGGGATTGGCTGACACCGACATCTGTTCACAATGCTCTCTGAGTGAAACAATTATTTTCATTCTGCTTGGGCCTGCAAACCAGTTCACTGCCTGTGGGCTGCAGAATCCATGTCCCCTTCCCTTTGCTTGCTGGAAAATATTACACAGGTTGGCCTCCCAACTAAATACTGAAACCCACTGCTCATCTAACCAACAATCTATCAAAGCTGGCAATCTGTCTTGTCATATCAGTCACTAATCATCCCACAGAACACAGCCTAAAAACCTTGAACAATATCTGAACATAGCCGAAAACCAAAGCCACATACATGACCTCTGCTATCAGCCTCGATAAACACCCATAAATTCTTGATTTCTGCATCAGTTCAGTCTCTACTCTCTTCCTTTGGTCCTCCATAAACATGCACTCCATCATTCCCACACATTTCTGCCATTACGCAAAAAATCAGCTAATCAAATATATTGTCATTGTTTGTGTTATTACTCCCAATAATCATTCTTATTATTGTTATTATTCATCCATCAGTTTGGACACACATGGTATTACAGTACATTACTGTACTATATTAACATATTGTTGTGGCTCTTTGCATTCTTATTATTGTTTTATAGAATCAATATAAACCATCTGCAGTCATTTAGAGTCACACTCACACCTGCAATATCAAATAAAATGAAGAACTTTATAGATTTGTAACTCGACAAGCTGAAATCCCCACAAAAAAATAGGTGTATGCTGAGAGGATTATCCCCTAGTTTTGAAAAGATTTTTATATAATGCTGATACAAAACTAAACTACAACCCTGGACTGACAAATCATTTTCAGTTTGGTGCTGAAATGATTCACTTTGTGTCTTATTGTTGCATTCTCCACATACTACATGTGCAAGTGTACTTTTACGAGTCATGTACAGTAACTACATAATTTCTTACTTCTCATACGTGACCAATACTGTCTCATACAGGTGTTCTGTTTCTTTTCTCTCTCTCTGAACTTCTGTTTTATAATTAAAGCCTTTGGACAAAAAATAGGATTTTAAAATGTCCTCTTCATGCCCAGAGACCTTGAGTGTACAGGAAATAGGAAAAATTATAAATGAATCTTGATTGCCTTCAGGGAAACAACAGATTGGTGTAAATTCCATCTTTTGCTAGTAAAACATCTTCAAAAACACTACAAACATGATACAGGATCTGACAGCCCATTTGCAAACGGAACAGTAGATTGGTCACCACAAGCACCCGACCTCAGCATAACTGAGGCTCTATAATTGCACACAGCCTCAGCTGAAATGCTGAAGTTGAGTCTGTCTCTAAAAAAAAAAAATTAATTAAATCAAAAAACCTGACAAAAACATCCAAAATCAAATGATGATTTACAACAAATTACGTGAGGAGTTTGAAAGAATTTACCGCAGGAGAAATGTCACATTCCCTTTGGTGTGGTGACTGAGCCAGCGTGAAGTACCACAGATTCTGACTTTAAGAATCACCGCACACCATACTGGCTTCTTTAAACCTGCTGTTACTCCTTATTGTATCCACGTTTCTTTCTGTTTACTCCACAAATTAAAATGAGATCTTTTCTTTAGTGTACCATATCGCCGACGCAAAACCCCTAATCCTCAGTGGGGCTTCGTGGTGCAGATGCAGACATCCCGGTTAAGAACTGCTTCGTGGACGTTCCCAATTACCTATCAGTTAAGGCTCAGAGGACGAACCAAAACGCCCCTGGTTTGCATCCAGCTGGGGACTCGCTCCTTTCTCTCTCTGCCCTCATTTCTCGTCTTGGCATAACATGTCCAAAAAATGACCAAATGATTCAAATGACTGCATGAAAGACTATGCTTTCTTCAAAACTGTGTAACGTGTAGATACAGAAACCATTCATCCACAAACTATAACGTTCAATTAAATGTTAAAAGCTTGGTTGTTCACAGCTGATACAAAGAAGAGAGAAGAAGACAGCACCATGTGATTTTGGAATAGATTTAGGTTCTTAAAAAATCGATTTCCTTGTTAACATTAAAGTGAGAAATTAGGTCAGATCATTTGACTTCTGAAAAATATTTCACTTTTGTTGGACACAGCATTTAGTTTCACTGATTTTTGTAATTTGATCGAGTCGAATATTTAAACTTGTAAGAAGAGTTTTCTCCAAAAGTTCTCTTCACCATCAGAAACAAATGACCGTGTGTTGAAAGAATACTGGTAAAGTTACTGATCCCGTCAGTGACTTTCACCTGGATGATCTCAGAGAGGCAAATCAGAACGGTTTCATTCATCAACCTGGAGAGGATGACAGTGAATTAGCTTTATTACATGAATTGCTGTTATTATGTTCACATACAGTAAATCAGCTGAATCATTGGTGTAGCACGTTGAAATGCTACTTCTTCTTGCCACCTTTTGGAGCTTTGTCTAATCCTTGGATGAACTTGCGAGGAATTTGATAGTGATCTGAAATTGAAACAAAAACTTAGGTAAAATTTATTTATACAAATAAAACTACTGAGAGAAACTGTGGGATACTTTAAGTATTATTGAGTTCCAAACCTAGCAGCAGATTGCCAACTTGATGAATCTGGTTGCCTTGGATCTGGACCAGGACTTTGTCCTTGGACCCAGGGATGGGCTGCAAGACGGAGCTCGCCTGGACTCTGTGCTGCAAAGCAGTGGCCACGACTGCGGGATCCAAACCATACGTTTCCAGGTTCTTTATTAGAGTCACCTGCAGGGAACATATGGAAACAAATAGAGCTAGAACGATAATCAAGTGAGGATGATAGACGAACTATTATTTAACCACTGATACATCTGTATCATATTGTATACAGTACTGTACATGTTGGCCAATAAAATGCTGCAGTACAGGGCCCCAGTGTTGACAAATTGAATTGTCAAATGTAATTTGTCCCACTCTGCACATACTCATCCAATTGATCATTTTCAGAAATGTGTGGGTTGGATGGCCCACTGCTTGGGTCCACAGTTGAAATGCTGGAAATGCACTTAACAACCAGAGAACGGATTGCCACGATGCTGCACAGACATTCACAGTCATCAGAAAGTTTATTTCATAATCCCTAAACCCCCTTTGCTTTTATATAGCATCCTCATGAAGATGACATTTGTGGTCACGAGTGAAACGTCTCACCATGGAATCTGACAATCATCAGCGTCGGCCTCAGGATGAACTGTAGATGAACTCTGAGGACCCACATCAAATATCTGAAAAACTGATAGCCCCCGCTGTAATGGTAGCATGGAAACACGCTAAACTAAAATGGTGAACATTATAACTGCTAAATAGAAGCATGTTAGCATTGTCATTGTGAGCGTGTTAAAGTTAGCATTCAGCTCGAAGCACCTCTGTGCCTAAAGCAGCCTCACTCTGAAGTCTAAACTGTCAAACGTGAGCATCAGTCGGAAGAATTCTGAAGGGATCCTCGACAGCAGCTTATGGGTTGTCACCTTCTTATTGGAGCCTCGAGAAGCCACAGAGATGTCTATGGGCTCAATGTGGCCCTTCCTTCTTATAGGTGCTTGTCCAGGGAATACAATTTGATAGCACTCCTGCATCCGTCCCAGTGTCCTGTGAAAGCAAAATGGCCTTGTTTCAGCTACACCAAATGTCAGATGATAGGATGATGAGATGGCGGCTGATGGTGATACTGTTGAACTGCTAACCGATCCATCAGCCTATCAAACGCGGTAATGTACAGCATATGAACACCAAAAACTCCATGTTAACTAAAGCTGTATTTGTACTTTGTTCACTGACTTTCTCACAGACTACACGGATGACAAGGTTTGGGATGAAAGTGGGTTTGCTTGATCAAAAAAATTTGTCTCATATGACTGAAAAGAAAAACATCACAGAGCCTTTATTCATCTTGCTCCATGTTGTCTTCACTAAGCCCCATAAGATGTATTGCCTTGTCATGCTACGGCTGCCCTGTTATGCGTGTTCGCAAACTGATGTTGTATTTTGAAAACTGAGCAGATTCTCTATGCCGTTCCTGTCTCTGACTTCTTGGTCGGCTCGATCTGCTCTGCGCAGCTTGACACGGCTTCTGTCAAAGATGGACCTGGCGTGTATTTTAAGCCGGGCTGAACGGAGAGCCGCTTCTGAAGCCCGCTGTGGTGTGGTAGAATCAAGCCGCCAGACTTCTGAGCAGCAGCACTGTTGCTGATCACAGATCAGATTTGGACTACGTGTTCGCGTTAGAATGATTGTTTCATCTTGTGTTCATCCTGCAATGATGATGCTGACGGCCTCCACCTGCCACATTATAGTTTATTCACACGGTGACTCGTGTTGGTGTAACGTTTGATATTGCAACTAATGATTACTTTCAATTATTTTTTCAAATCCAATATTAACCTATAAAATTCCACAGTATGCATGTACAGTATACACAGTATGTCCCCTCACTGGAGGCTGATTAAGGAGTGGCAATTCTCCAAATCTGGTGCGACTGCAGACTGTAAGCATGAGTGAGGGTACAGCACATTTATGTTTTACCTGCTAAAGAGGTCATCCCACTTGAGAGATTCTACCTCCTGGTACTCTGATTTCTCCAGCAAGCAGTCACACAGAGTGGGGTTTATGGTCACGTAACTGTGAAGAGGGAAGAAAAACACTGAAGCTATTTGTTTTGCTACAAGTACACAAATCATACAGCGGATGGATGCATTCAACAGGAAACATGCTGCCTCGTTAAGCGATACTAGTTTCATGCCAGACTTTATATACTGCCTCCTGTTACTCATTGCAGTTTGTTTCAGATCAGAAGACGCACAATTTTCATTGCCTAAAAAGAAACATGAGACATCTCACATTTAAAGCATTTACGACAATCAGAACAACATCACATGGCAAAAGGTCAGCTCTGTAGTTGTTTGGCTGCCAGTTTTTACAAAAGCACCCAGTTATGTAAAAACAAATGGTTCATATACAAACTGAGCTCTGTGGCATCAGTGATGCTCCTCTACAGAGGCTCTTCCTCCTCATTGTCATACGAAATTGTATTTATACTGTTGTGGCGGTAACAATAATAGGCTCTGACGTGTGTGGCGTCAAGCACTCCACAGCAGTTTCCTCTTCTAGACTTTTAAAAATCTCCTTACTTCTTATTATTTTCATCCACCAGTTCATTCTTCTTCACATAGTCTGTGACGATTTTTCTCACTTCAGCGGGTTGCAGTATTGTTCCTTTTCTGTAGAGGCAACAAAACACACAGACACACAAGAGTTAATGTCCCTAAGAGAGAAATGGTTAAAGGTATCTTCAGTTTAGGGAGTTTTTAAAGACTTTACTGAATTCATGTTTTTACGGTTATTTATCTTTATAGGGACAAGTATATAGGACTAATGCAGGACTGAGGCTTTCACAGCCTAAGTAAAACACACGCAGCTAAAAAGTACAACAAAACCTCAAAACATGAACAGAATTATTTAAGGGCCCCTTCCAGACATGTTTTATATAAAAAAACCCCACAAAAAACAAACAATTATTGGTATCTGATGTATTTTTTCCACAAAATCCAGAGCCTATGAATGAGGAAGATACGTTTCATTTCAAATGTTTAACACCTGGACAGATGATGCCTCCTAATTGGCTGGAAACTCAATTTATGGGTGCAGGGGGACTTTCTGAAAATACAAATGGATGACATAAGAGGCATATAAAAAGAAATGGTCTGCCCAGCTGTGTTCAGTTAGGCAGCTTTGTAAATACAACCCTGATTCCAAACAAACTGGGACTCTGCACAACATAAATATACCACAATGCGATGATCTGATAATCCTTTCTGCCACATGCTCAATTGAAAACAATACAAAGACAGTTCATTTAATGCTTCATCTTAACAGCTTCAGTGATTTTTGTAAATATCTGCTTATTGTGAAATTGACGCAGCAACATGTTTCAAACAAGAAGGATCATGAGCAACTAAAGACTGAGAAAGATGTGGAACGCTCCAAAAACACCTGTTTGGAACGTTCCACAGGTAATAGGTGATAGTATCATCTACATGGGACATGCACTTCATTTGCATTTACACACATCCTTCCCTTCAGCTATTTCTTATTCTCGGGTAGTTCTTTATTTCTTGTATGAAAGGTGCAACACATATAACGTTTCAAGGGACGTGTCAAGGGGCAGTCCTAATGCCGTGGAAGAGATTGATGTCCCACACCAGGACTGTACAGTGTGTGGCCGGAGCAGATCTAGGATGGGAACACTGAGGCACATGGAATTGTATTCACACTCTCTTGCACTTAAAACTGACTCTCAGAGCAGCTGCTTGTGCATGACCATAAATCTGAAGTCGTATATTGAACAGTTAGAATGCAGTGATGGATTTAAGCGTTTTAGCAGCACAACAGAAGTGCTCATGTTTATGGTTCTCTGTGACCTGGAACGGTGAAAAGTTATTTCACTTCCAAAAAAAACAATGCTGTGCATTTAAAGTGACTGTTGAGGAGCTGAAGTCATATATCAAGCAAGACTGGGGAAGAAAATTTCACGTTCGAACCTTCATCAATTATTTCTCAGTTCCAAAATGTTTACAGAGTTTTGTAAAAGAAAAGGTGATGTAACACAGTCTTAAACACGTCCCTGTCCAAACTTTTTTGGAACATGCTGCAGTCATCAAATTCAGAATACATGTATGTTTACAAAAAAACAAAGTTAATCAGTTGGATCACAAAATATCTCGTCTTTGTTGAAAAGGATGAAAAATGACGGCCCATAACGGCAGTCTGCATTCTGACTTGTCACAGGCTGGATTTCCATCTAAATGGATCCCAAATTTTAACTGAATTTCCAAAAAAATATGCCATCTGGAGCAGGTGCTGCATTACTTACAAACAGAGCACGGGAAGGATTCTGGGAGGGGCACAGAGTGGATTTATAAAAAACTTGGGGCATTGTCTCATCGCCCGCTTCCATTTCGCCATAGTGCCACTCACACCATGAGCGTGAAGCGACTGAAAGCCTCTCTGACTTGTGGGTAAGAAGAGCCAGGAAAGTATGCTGGCTTGCACACTGCAAAATGCGAACGGATGCAGGAGGGCATCCTGGTACTTTTGGCATACTGCATTTGACTTCGTATTTAAACGCGCTTGTCTCCTTACAGAGGTCGGGGTCAGCTCCAGAGCAGCTCTTCTGGGACTCAATGCCACATTCAAGGAAACAGGAAACTTCAAAACTCCTCCTACATCTGAACCTTGCATTAAGAGCACAAGTAAGGAAAACATGCAAACACACACACACCTCTTGTTTGCATCCAGAAAGACAGGCTCCAGTCGTGCTGACACAGAGTACAAAGTTGTGATCTCAGGAGGGTGGTATGGAGTTTCTCCTTCCTCTCCTTCCTGCACCAGCGCCGCTCCAACATCTGACCCCTCAGGAATGGTGAAGGAATGCAGCCTTTAATAACGAGAAAAGGCTGGTCAGTCTCAACGGGGGACTGAGCGTTTGAATCTCAACCAAGAATTTCTTTAAGTCCAGAGAGAGTTTGGCTCACTCTTGATTTTTCCAGTCCACCTCCACAATGCTCTCCACACCCTTGGTCAGTTCTTTCACTCGCACAAGGTTATATTGCTGCTGCATGGCCTGTAGAAACTTGGACAACTGTTGGATCAAACAGTGAGTAAATGTTTACTTATGAGGAGTCAAAAATGTGTCTGTATGTGTGAAATGTCACATTCTGGACATCTAATATACCTTTTTATAGCTGGATTTCTTGATATCAAGCTGCTTTCCACTTGGGCTGAAAACAGACACGTG
Source organism: Chaetodon auriga (assembly GCF_051107435.1). Lineage (NCBI taxonomy): Eukaryota > Metazoa > Chordata > Actinopteri > Chaetodontiformes > Chaetodontidae > Chaetodon > Chaetodon auriga. Next base: position 9,812,006 of record NC_135083.1, on the reverse strand, counting down.
CATACATATAAATGCATCACAATAAAAATGAATTACTCATCAGCACTTCTTAAGATTAACTGCACTTTACCAGCAGGAGAACATGTGGTTGCGGAGAAATGTACTGGTCAGCAGAGGGAGCTCTGACTTCTTCACCTTGCACTTGAGAGCATGGAGAAAACACTGCAACAGCAGGGCGTCCATTATCTCTGTGAAATCAGGGTTTGCGCTGGATCACATCCCGTCATCTCTGAACATCATCCCATTTTGCCAGTTCAGAAAATCTTACTCTCCACTTGTATCAACAAAGCCTGCAACCATTTAGTGGTGAATACCTCAATGTAACTTGAGCCCAGGATCACAGTATTTATGAGTCTTGTTAAAAGCTGATTCAGTGCAACTGCGGCAGTAAGTAGTTCAATGCAACTTCTGCGGCTTGAAACGGTTCCTTTTTAAGTTACATTTTATGAAATATAATGGGGGAATGTGACTAAATGTGGTACCTTGTGGCATTTTCTGGTCATCCTGGTTGCCTTCCTCTTCCTCATTGTCCCTTTGACCCTTCTCCTGCTCAGTCAGAGTCAGCTCCTCGACCCCAGAGCACGCCTGATCTACCACCGTTTCACTGGGACTCTGCTCCTTCTCTACACACTTCTCAACTCCTTCCTCTTCCTCCTCATCAATCTCGCATTCCTCACCATTTATATCTTGTTCTTCAGTCTCTGCATCTGGTAAAGATGGGGGAACTGTCTTATCTCCAAAAGCCCTAAACCAGAGCATAAAAACGGGTGCTGGTGGGTGGTTTTTTAAATCAGACTCACTGTTTCCTGCTGTTTCTAGTCACAATAAAAGGACAATCATGAGAGCTGTCTCGATCTTCTCGTCTTCAAACAAAGTCATTCATTCACAAAAATGCCAGATTGAAATCATCAAAAAGATGGGAGCCACTCACCAGAGATTATCCATGTATGTGTGGAGAACACACACTCCTCTCCCTTTCATACCCAAACTGTGCATCTCTGCACTGGACACTGCAGCAGTGCCAACTGCAACAGGAGCCCTGCAATCCAGAGGAACATCATCACGCTTACTCTAAATCTGTGTCGAACATGTCAGAGGTCTTCCCCATATCTTTTATTCTAACTTACCTATTATTCACTACTGTAACAGCACAGCAGTCCCCCTGTTTCACAGCTGGAAGACCAGCTGACGGCACCACCACACCTGGCAGCATGAGATCTTTGGGGAAACAAAGTGTATTTTACTTAATATCAATTTAAATGTACAGTATTAAACATCTGCTCGAGACTAGAAGTCTTGCAAACAGAAGCCTACCTGCCCCTCCAATCATCTTCTGAAGCACAGGAGGCCATGTCCTGAATGTTGGCAGGAGAGCAGGGTAGCGCCAAAGCACATACACTGAAGAATATGACGATGAACAGCTAAAATAAGTTACTGCATTCAATAATCCCAATGTAGCTGCACTATCAGCATTTTACCTGTAGGATAAAGTCTTCTCTCTAGTTCAAAGAACAGTGGATTTTTGTGAAGAACATAAAGCGTCACAGCGTCTCCCTTGTGCGCATAAATCTTCACGACATTTAATTCCTCTTTGTTGGGGACCAGCTCAGACAGCTCATCAGCAGACAGCGAAGGAAAAGCTGTGGATATGTCAGCTTTGAGCTTTCGCCTAAAGGTGAGAACAAAAACATGAGTCTCAGTCTTTGAGTCATACGTGTATTTACTGCTGCTACATATCTTACAGATGCAATATTTTGAACAATTTCCTTTCACTTTATATGATAACACAGACTTTACTCAGACTTCACAACTGACTTAAATGATTGCCATTATTGATTGCACATACTGTGATATGGTTTTCTAAGACCCAGTCAGGGTGCCCGTACTGAAATCAACAGGGCTGAGCACCATAATAACCAGAAATGTCTCTTCATAACACTGGACGGGATAAGAGGAGGCCAGACAGACGTGATCAAATTTAGATTGAACATCTTGTATTAAATTATAGCTTGAACCAAATCGCAAGCTAATAATTCACAATGATGTCCGAACTAAATGTTCACATGGCACTAAATCCTAATCAGCTGATTTAATAAACCCAGCCCAGGCCAATAGATTAAATCGAAATTCAGAACAACTAGTCACAACTAATACTGCTGAGATCTGATGCGACATGGTTTCATGGACAAACATGAACCTTAACTCCAGTCTTGACTTATTCCAGAATGACAGTAATGTTCGGACAGCCCTCCGATACGTTTAAAACTGACACGACTTTCGGAATAAAGCAAAATTACTTAAACTCGTTGAGAATAAATGGCGACTAGCGAAAGTGTGACTGGAGCTGGCGGCAGCAGCACCGTCTCACCTGTCGGATCCTTTGATTGCGGTGTTGGACTTGATACGAAACGGTCTGGAAAACATTTTCTCAGGACAGAAACGACGACAGCGATGACTTCAGTGTGTCCGCTTCTTATATATTGTAACTGTTTTCATTTTATCAGCACATAAACACTTAAACGCCTCTGCACCGGTGAAACAGCCTCATTTATTCCTTGTATTTCCTTTACAGCACTCAGCAGCTCTTCTTCGGGTATGTTGGTCCGACACATATTTACCTCCGACGTGAAACTGCACCGCGACAACGCCATGTATTGTTAGTTCCGCAGGACGAATGAATCACACGGGTATATAACGAGGGGAAAAAATAATTAATTTATTTTATAGGGTGTATATACTGGACAAACTGTAGGTTCCCAAAATACTCATCAAAGTTGTCCACTACATTGTAAAAGTGCTTCAAGCACAGTTACATGTAAGCAGAACGAGATAGTTTCGGTAGTTAAGCACTTAGAGGACATTTCATTCCTAGTTAAAAGACATCCTTATTACCATTTATTGTCCACTTTATTATCCCATGAAAAAATAGTGTCTAAAAGATATAATTAACCACCATACTTGCAGCAAAAAAGTCCACGCTTCCTGCAGGGTTTTATTTAAAGGAGTCACAAAGACACTTTAATCAACAGTGAAGAGGGTGGCTAACAAAGACACACACAGCCAGAAAATGAATATTTGACGTCGGCCTAACTCTTCGGTGGTTTATCAGTAACATATAAACAGACTGGGGCTGACTGCTGTCACGAATGTCTGCAAATTAGGGTTGGGCGGTATGATGATATACCGTGCGACAGTAGAGATGTGTCCACCGGTAGACATTTGGCAATACTGTTTCCACTGTGGGAGCGGTCCTTAGGCCCTATGTACACACTGTCATTCACAGTGTATACACTGTTGCCCCGCTTCACAGAGTGAGTGAGCATGTTGATGAAATTAGATGAGTGTGTATTGCTTTTCACTCTTTCGTTGACATTGAGTTTAGCTGCTTTGTACTCTTTTCTCTTTGCCTGTGCAGACTCTCTTATTGGCACTGCAGATATGTCCAAATACATGTAGTATTGATATCAATGCAATAACAGGCATCAGTATGGATGAGTCCCCGTCCACCTGCATGCTCTACCTAGGCGCCACCCCTAGCCTGAACCAAACAAAGTATTAATTCCAGTAAGTGAGAACACATCTGACAGGAACCAATGTGCTCCAAAGGGCAACTCTGAGCAGTATCTGTGGACAATGCCCAGAGTTCACATGAGAAAACAGCTTTGGTGTCTTCATGGCGGCAATCCAGCTGCCTCGTAAGGTCATGTGATTTGGGCAGCAGGACTGCTTCCCACGTTCTCACGTGACCTGTGAGCGACATTTGGTGGTGATAAAACATGTGGACTGCATCTCTGCAGCAGAAAGTTAGTTTTACTTTTTTGAGTCTTTTGTTTCTAAACTCATGTGTTTATTTGTTTGAAAGTTCCAAATAAAAGACAAAAACAATCAAATGTGATGACGCTTGGTACTGTCTTAATTGAATTTACATGATAATTACTATCAACTTATATGATCTGTTACCATGATCTAAAATGACATATGTTGTGATAGAAGATTTTGTCCATATCACCCACCTCTTCCTCAAACCAATGTGTGGAGTAATGGGGGGTTTACACTTGAGTGCCCCCCACCCTCCTTTCCTCAATCACACCCCTGTTGGACTGTTGAGAGATGCTGCTTTCACGTCCACCATTTCAGTCCGGACGTTTGGTTATTTGTTTATCTTTTGACTTTTAGAGCTTTTCCACGTAATTATATGTATTAACGGTAATATCACAAGGTGTGAACGATTCTAAATTGTTAAACTGTCCGACAGCCCGTCAAGAATCACAGTTGAAAGAGGATCTCCTGGTCCCGGCACCGGCACAGCTGCCTGTGGCGGACTTTTGAGTGAGAGCTGTTTAGCTGTCCTGGCTAGCTGCGGGCTAATATCACACAAGGACAAAATGAGCTAGGTGTTAGCTAAGATAGCTAACGCTCCGCAGCGAGACGACGGGAAGCTCACCTGTTGGACAGCCATCACTCATGTGTTGCCGATAGTTAACATGTCGAATCAGCACCAGCCGACTTTCCCGAACCAACAGCAGCCAAACCTGAACTCTGCTCCTCTCCCACAGTGTTTAGTGAAACCTTTTAACAATCCGCTTCAAATCAAAAGGAATGTGATAACAGACGATTACTGTGTGACGAGTCAGGTGCTCGGGATGGGGATAAATGGCAGAGTGCTGGAAATACTCCACAAACAGAGTGGAGAAAAGTATGCACTAAAGGTAAACATATCATTATATTACTCTTACTGATTTTCTTGTGACTGTTTCTTGAATTATATATAATGTTAAAGTAGATATACTTGTGTAAATTTGTTAACTTTTTTGAGAGAATTGGCGCTTTCTGCGCTCCTGTTTTCACAATCGTTAACAGCCAGAAATAAACACATTATTTGCTTTTTTAAAATTGTTTCTATTAAATACTAAAGTGCGTTGAAATAGTCTTAGAGTCGAGGATTTGAAATATGCAGCACTAAAAGTTCGTACTTGTTAGTAAAGCGAGCAGAACTGTAGCACGGGGGGTTTAACGTACACAGTGAGAGATACTGAGTATTTATTTCATTTATTTTATTTATTTAGACATGGAGTGAAACATGTGTTTGAGTTCATTCAGATGGATCTTTTCGCATGATGCTCTTAAGGTGTGTCAGACCTCCTCTGGCAGGTGCAGTCGCCTTTGCACATTATGCAGACATCAACACTAGAAATAACCCCATGCATGTCTTTACAAGTTAGAATAAGTCCGTCTGATTAAACCTGGTCTGTTTTTGACCAGTTCGACCAAAAACACTTTGACCACTAATTGTTAGTGCTCTGGGGAATGTGGTTTGAAAGGCACTTATGTTGATTTCTTGCCATCTGATTGTACACATTGCCTCAAGGTAGCACCTATAGTGGATTAAAGTATAGTCTGTCATCCTGGTCTTTGCAGTGTCTAAGAGATTAAAAAGACTTAAGCCTGACTATAACCTGCATTTAAAGTGTTTGTATTAACAAGACAGCATTGTGTGTCTGGTTTATTTCATACACAAATGCCCAATATTTCCATTACTTCCTGGGACATGTCTTGCTCCACTTTTTTCTGCTGTAAATCAAAGATTATTATTGATTTTCATGGTGGAAATTAGAGGAAGAGCCCTCCAGCACTGGTCGTTGTATCGGTCAAAGAAAACGCAGTCAGGGTCGAACAACATGTTCAGATAAGCTCTGAGTTGAAAGTTAACAGATTCTTCTCTTATTTCTGATTTTTGAGAGAGTCTGCGTCTCACACGCTGCTTCCTCTCTCCTCTCTTCTGGACAGTATGTGTGCCCCCTTTAAATCTCAGTCTCAGCCAGTAGAGAGAGAGAAATGATTGTATTACTGCTCCTCTGGGATCACTTGGTCACTCGTAAGACATGTGTAATACATATCCAGCTGTAGAGTACCTGCTGTGATTGGTGCCTGTGAAGTGACAGGCAGGATTTAGACTTCGAGTTCAAGAGGTGGGTACATTTTAGTGTTAGATGTGAGTTATAGATGTTTTTTCAAAGAAACCTGTATTTTCTCAGCAGTTAGGTAATCAAAGAAACCAGATGGCTTTGTCCGGGTCTACTTTCTGCTCCGGAGTTTATGACGTATATATGGTCCAGTGGCTCTGGCCTCTGACCTGCCATGTTGAGGCGTCTGTTTTGAAAGAGGAGTGTTGACTTTTCCTATCCAAATGCTGCCAGTCAGAAAGAGAGAGGGGGACATGCCTGTGTCTAAAAGTAGCCACAGGCGAAAGGCCTGGGATGACTGAGAGATTATGACGTCTGGTGTGGTACAGCAGGACAAGGTGTCACGCAGATACACTCTCAGCTTTTATTAGACAGCGAAGGTGTTCTGAGAAGTGCACAATCTTTTTCCTGAACTTAGCTCATTGCTCGGTTGTCTCTTCTTCTTCAGGTTGTGTGTCGAGTTCAGGTGATAAATTTGTTCAATGAGAATGACACACACACACATTCATTGTTAGATCCAGTGCAGTTCTTCGTAGAAAAGTTTTACCAAATTTTCCAGTTTGTCTTAATGTGGCGCTTGCAGCCACAGCATAAATATGTATTTTGACATCCAGTTACAGATGCCTTCCTGTCTAACTCTTTGAACATCAGTAAACCTCCTCTTCTTCCTCGTGCACCCTGTCAGATCTTAAATGAACCACATAAATCTCACCACCACAGACAGCTATGAGCTCTTGTGAGACCAGTGCGAGACAGACTAATAAAGCCAATGAAATGTTTTCCTTTGAACGCACCCCAGTAAGTCTTCTAAAAGAGTCAAATTCAGAAGACTGTGAAATTTCCACAATTGAGTTTGCCACAAAATGATGCTGTGAAAATATCACAGAGGAGTCCAATCGAAAGTCGTGCATGTAGTTATTGTTATTGTTCATCCCTCACATAGCAAAATACTCTTTTCATAATTTATTGTCCAGAATCTATGCACTGTCTAACCCACAGCAGCTAAATTAAAAGGAAAGCAGGCAGACTAATAGACTGCACTGCCTATTTACGGTGTGAATGATTGGCACAGATAACAATTATTTTTATTATCAAGATTATTTTCTCAATTGTTTGGTGTGTAAGATGTCAGAAAATAGTGGAAAATGTCTGTTATAATTTCCTCAAGACCAAGCTGATGTATTCAGATAATCTTCTTTTGTCTGACAAACCGGCCAAAACCCAAAGATATTCATCTTATTATCCTGTAGCCATAAGTGTTTGCTGTTCTTGCTTATAAAATCACAATCTCTCTTATCAAAATAGTTTCAGATTCATTTTCTGTCAGTGAACTACTCAAGTAGTCAATGATGCTGCTCTATTTGCAGCAAAGGCAACATGTTCCTGCTGTAAAATGTACTTCTAGTGGTGAGATGCCGCAGCCCCACGAACACTTTTTAAACAAACATCAGAGCAGTGACATTATCTGTGTTCCTGTGATTCCCAGTCACTATCTTGTTCTCTTTCATCGACCGGTTTTATTCAGCTAAATTTGCAAAAATATGAACCTATTAAACCCCAAACTGCTTGACAGTGCATGACTGCATTTCAAACTGAAACCCCGTCGTGCTTCCTGACTTTGTTCCTCGGCTGTTTGTGTCTCAGATGCTGCAGGATTGTCCAGAAGCCAGACGGGAGGTGGAGCTCCACTGGAGAGTGTCACCGTGCTCCCACGTTGTACCCATCATAGATGTTTATGAGAATCTCTACCAGGGCAAGAAGTGTCTCCTCATCGTGATGGAATGGTGTGTTCTTCTGCAGGCGCTGAGACGTGCGCGCGCACACACACACACAAACACACATGCAATAAGAGCTAACATTTAACATTTATGTATGAGCTTGAAAAGGGAGAGCACATGGAGATGATAGATTTATTTCCTCGGACAGTGCTCATATTTGAATGTCTCCTTTGACTTGTGACTCACATTAAGTGCAGCCATCTTTCTTTAAGTACACGCAGGGCAGAAAGCAGGAAGAGGCTGCTTTGTCTATATAAGACAGACGTCTGCTTGACGTCTTCAGCCACTTCATATGCTCTCAATGCTGGATATGATGCAATGCTGCCACATGTGTTGCCTTCCTGGGTGAACTAGGAGAAGAGTCAAAGACTGAACTGACCTTGATGCCTTTGCAGACTCCTCATGCCGTACTTCTGTCCATTGTGCTGTTTTTGTTTTCAGCATGGATGGAGGTGAATTATTCAGTCATATCCAAGACCGAGGGAATCATGCATTTACAGAAAGAGGTAAAGGGATTATTAGTTCTCAAGAAGATTAAAGTCACAATCCGTAAGATTTTGACTTTGTCCCAGTGGTTTAAGTCTCAGGATTCTGTTTACAGTGCAGCCAAACAAATGCATTATTTTAATTTTTGATCGCTTTGAATGATTGTTGTCAGTGCTAACCATACTAACAAATATACAGTGTTTCCTGGGATTGTCTCACAGTAATTGTCATCTGTGTTTCATCAGTTAAATGCTGAAGGCAAAGCAGCAGCAGCAGGAAATGTTTGGTTCGCATTAGCAGCAACTTGATACAGTTCTGATTACTGTTAATTTCGCTAAAGAAAACTAAGACAAGACGAAGATGAAACGGCACCAATGTCATTAATCACCAACTGCGACTGCATCAAAATGCAAAATTGTTGCAGAAAAAGATTAAACTGACATGTATTTTAAAAAAATAAAAACTTTACCAAAATCTCTTTTTATTTTTGCTGACAATAAAAAGGAGACAGAATATTAAAGACAGTTTTTTTTTCAATGCAGCACAACATCTCAGGACTACACCAGCACAGCACAGTCAGGACTCGGTGAGTGTGTGTGACCTCTGAAAATGAAGCCAGGTCCTCAAATGGCTACTTGAGTCAATCCCCGTAGACCCCCATATGAAAATGCCCAAATTGACAGAAATAATCATGTTTACAGCCTGGTACAAAAATCATGTTTGATCCTGTTCTGTACAGGGGGGGTGAGTTTTTGTAGAACTCATTAATTTCCATTATATTAATGCTTCAAGTTAAGCATAATTTATGGGCACGCCCACTTTGAGTGAGCTAGCTGCTAGGTTTCAGCAACCGGGCCTCATCCAGCCTGTTCCAGAGCCACCCACGCTCCACCTCTTTGCCCATTTGTGGATTAGCTATGAGAATGGTGGAGTCAGGCGCTGCCAAGATGGCGATGGCCGCAGCCGCTGTCACTGAGCTTCACAATGGCTCTTCAGAAACCTCTGGGTGACCTCATGGAGACTACGTCCATGTTTTATACATGTTCTATGGTACCGACATGAAACTGTAGAGGGGCAAACTGTACGCGATACACTAATGTTTCAGCTAGATTGTAATTCATTTAAAGCAGCAGGAAGAGCTTCATTTTAAAATTAGCAAGCTAACCAGCTAAAAGCCACACGCCTTGTAACAATAAACAACAACCGAATACACAAGTAACACCTGAGCAGCTAACTTTCTGACTTATGTGTTTTGGCATGTATTTGGTGACATAAAAATGCGTTTTGTGTTTATTTGTCTCACTTTATTCCTTAAATTAGACCAATAGATCGGACACAGGCTTCCCTTTTACTAATCTATTAATCGTTTCAGTCATTGCAAGCAAAAATACCCAGAATTCTGTGCTTCTAGCTGCTCAAATGTGAATATCTGCTATTCATTTATGGTACCTGAATATTTTTATGGTTTTGTCTGTCGTTTGGACAATACAGACAATCTGAATACATAACTTTGTGCTCTGGAAAATTATATGAGCACTTTCACTATTTTCTGAGATTTTCTTGACACAACAATTAATTGATTAATTGAGAAACTCGATCAAGATGAATTGATAATAGAAGTAGTTGTTAGCTGCAACCATAAAAACTACAGATAGTGGATGTAGGGATGCCTTGTCTACAGTGAACCCTTTGTGCATGTGGAAGCAATTTGACTCTTGCATGAGAATGGTGGACTCTGCCTCTAACAATATTATCTACTATAGAAAGCGGTTTTAACATAATGTAAACACACTGAATGGCTGTTCCTGAAAAAATGTCCACCACAAAGGAAAATCTAAGGGATTTTATCTTTAACAATCTCAAAATGTGTTGCTGAATGCAGAGTTTCATCTGCTTCTTTCTGTTTGACCTCCCTTGTGTCCATTTCATTCCTCAGAGGCCTCTGACATCATGAAAAGTATCGGAGAAGCAATACATTTCTTGCACACCATCAACATTGCTCACAGAGACATCAAGGTAATACCTCACTGAATATATCTGAGACAAATTTGGGATTGGGAGACAGAACTTGCAACAGTGGACTGTTTTTATGGAAAGTAACAGGAGTTCAGTCTTAACAAAAAGCAGTGAGTAAAATGTGATCTTATGTGTAGGTTTTACTTACAATGTCATATAGCATGCACGTCAGATACCGCATATTTAATGCTAAGTAGCACAACCAGGAGAAAAGGAGAAACACGAAACGAAAGTCCTCCAGGCTTTTGTATATATGAAAATCAAATTCGTTAACATCTATAGTGCAGCTAAACAATGAGCGGCTGCTGAGAGAGGCGGGTTGGTCAGTTTTGAATGGCAAAGACACTGAAAGTGTTATTGGAGATGAAAGACAAAAATAAACAGTAATGACTCAATTTGTGACTGTTAATGTTTCTTACTGTCAAAACACATGGTCGACATCATTTTGAAATAGAGCTTGTGTTTGAGTTGACTGTTAAAGCTTGTCTTGTGGTTGGTGACCGATCATCATCTGGATTCTGTCCTCCAGATGTCTTGATCACTGTCGCTGTCTCTTTCAGCCCGAGAACCTGCTTTACTCCTCCAAAAGGCCAGACGCCCTCCTCAAGCTGACAGATTTTGGGTTTGCCAAAGAAATCACCACATTAAACTCCTTAGCAACACCCTGCTTTACCCCCTACTATGTTGGTAAGACCACACAACATGTGATCTAGTAGTTGTGCCAGGCTGGAGGTGCACTCGAGGATTTGTCCATACGGGGAAACTGATTGGTGCTGATGCGTATTTACGTTGATGAATGCCACAGAGAATTGTGTGGGTGCCTGTGAGATTGGACCTGCTGATGTCAGTGTATATGTACAGCATGTATTAGCAGGATAATCCCAGTTATATGTATTTTTGTGCCTACAAGAGAAATAACTGTGGACTGTTAATGTATCACCAGAGTTTGAATCATCACTTTTTTGTCACGTGCGTCTGTGAACTCAGTTTGACTCAGACTTTTTGATGAGTGCTTTCCCTGACGGGGTGTAACGTAAAATCTGCGTGGGGTCTGGCTCCTGCAGAAAGCGCCTATGTTGATTATAGGATTATATGGTTACATGCTGTGAAATGGATGGAAAACTCTGTTAAAGATAGTTTAATGGCCTGTTTTGTTTCGGGTTTTTTTGTCTTAAAAAAAAAAAATAAAATAAAAATAAAATTGCACTCATCTGTCTTTTATTTACAATTCTCAAAAGCATGAAATGAGAAACAGAAGTAATTGCCTCAACTCTCCATTTTATATGATTTCTCTTGACACCGTGGCAGCTCCAGAAGTTCTTGGTCCAGAGAAATATGACAGATCCTGTGACATGTGGTCTCTGGGTGTCATTATGTATATCCTGTAAGTCACTCAGTGTATTTTTTTAGTCATTTTAGTGTTTCCATGTTGGAACGATGTATGAGTGGCTTCTACAGATAGTTGCTGCTCCTAATGGTATGACATCTCTTTTCATCAAGCATTCTTTTCTGTCTTACACACAGACTTTGTGGATATCCTCCCTTTTTCTCACATCATGGTCTGGCAATATCTCCAGGAATGAAAAGACGGATCCGTAATGGACAGTATGAGTTCCCGAACCCAGAGTGGTCCGATGTGTCTGAGGAAGGTGAGATTTGTAAATTGAAATGGGCGTTTTATCAGATTGCAGATTTGTCATTGAAACACTCCTTTGTGTTTTACTTTCCATGCCCGATCATCCACTGGAACTAAGTCTTAATGTGTTTCCTCTGGGATGACACACCACACATTTTTACCAACAAATACGTATTCTAAACTCAAACCATGCCTTCCTGTCCAGCTCAGTAGTCATATCCTGTGACTTCAATGCAAAATAACAGCAGCAAAGCATAAGCAGTGCCCAGTCACACTCTTCTCAATACCTTTTTGTGATTTAACTTTCATGGAAATGTTGCTCATCTTTGTTGTTAAATGATTTTTTTGGGCTTTTTAGCCTTTATGATAAAGACAGCTGAAGGTGCGATAGGAAAGGGGGCAGAGAGAGAGGGGATGACACGCAGCAAATGAGCTGCAGGTGGGAGTCGAACCTGCGGTCACTGCAGAGGACCGACAGCCTCAGTACATGTGGTGCACACCCTACCAGTGAGCCATAGTGGTGCCTGAAATGTTGCTCATCTTGATTGAGATTAATCACATTCAGATGCAAGAACTGTCCCACATAATTGCTGCGACTGTTAAAAACAGTTAAAAAAAGTTGGGACACTGTGTGAAACATAAAACAGAATGTCGTAATTTGTTAATCCTTTTTGACATACGCTCAATTGAAAACAGTACACATTTGATGTAGCAATGTGTTTCAAGCAAGTTGGGACAGAAGCAACTAAAGACTGGGAAAGATGTGGAATGCTCCAAAAACACTGGTCTGGAACATTCCACAGGTAAACGGGTTCATTGGTAACAGGTGATAGTATCATGATTGGGTATGAAAGGTGCATCCTGGAAAGGTTCAGTCGTTCACAAGCGAGGATGGAGCGAGGTTCACCACTTTGTGAACACATGATTGTAGAAAGGACATTACCACATGGGCTCAGGAACACTTTGTCGGTAAACAGAGTTCATTTGCAAATGACTGCATTCTGTTTTTATTTATGTTTCCCACAGTGTTCTGCCTTTTCTAGAATCGGGGCTGTAGATTGAATGATGGTGTTGACGATTTCCTTTTTCAGCCAAACAGCTGATCTGCCACTTACTGAAAACTGAGCCCACCCAGAGAATGAGCATCAACGAGTTCATAAACCATCCCTGGATTAATGTAAGCAGCTCCCCATTGGCTTGAATCTGCTTGAGCAACTGCTGGTTTTGAAAGATATGCCATTTGGTGAACATCTCCACACATCAATATTCTCTAACCACTGCAGCAGTCGGTCCAGGTCCCACAAACACCTCTTCACACCAGCCGCGTGCTGCATGAGGAACAAGATGTCTGGGAGAAGGTTAAAGTAAGTGTTGCTGCTGTTCATATGTGTCACTTAATTTGTTTTTCTCCATTGGCAAGTCAGGAGTGCGTTGAGCTTGGGTTGTTTTTGACAATATGCTTTTTTTTAAAAATATATTTATATATATTATAATGCTATTATGCATGCCTGACTGTCACTGAAATCCATATAATATCAACTTAAAACTGGATGTGCACAGTCTTCATCTTGGCTGTGCTTGATGAAAGATATATTTCCAATTATTAGGAGGAGATGACAAATGCGCTGCAGACAATGAGAGTGGACTATGACCAAATTAAAATCAAAACTATTGAAGACTCAACAAATCCTCTACTGTTGAAGAGAAGAAAGAAAATTAAAAACTCAGCCACACAACCTCCAGGCTAGTAATGTGAAGACATACTCAGCGTCACACAAACACACACTCGTATGCATAAAGTAGAAAAAAGCTTTCAAGGAGAGCTTTCGGGAAGTTATGCATCCTAAGTGTGTTTTAAGCAGTGCTTTCTGTTAACCTCAGATACTTTTATTTTAAAGCATTTGGGTAAATGTGCTTAAAGGACTTTTGAACTCTTTCTATGCATTGAAATGTATTCTGAATGTGTGTTTAGCTTCTTCGTAAATCTGCTGTATATGTTTTGTGTTTTTATGATGCTGCTGTAGATAGTGTGAGTCATTTTAGTGAGCTTTGAGCTTACAGACTCTAAGGTTTCTGTTCTCACTTATAAAAAACATTCAGACAGACTTTTTTGTTGTTTTGATGATGTTGTTTAACTAGTTTGCCAGTGTTGTGTTTGGTTTTGTATTGAATGATCATTATCAGAAACCACAACTTTGTTGTGTATGCAGTTGGGTTGTCAGAAGTATTTCTCCTTTCCAGAAATTGTAACTTTTTTTTTTTTACCACATTGTGGTTAAGCAGTATTTAAATTTACTTACCATGTGTAGCAATAGGCATGCTTGTTATTCCTATGAGACAGGTAATTATTGCATTTGACTGAGGAAGCTATGCTGCTAAATGGACTCTTGATCCTTCTGTAGCATTCACTGTCTCCAAAGCTGGAAAAGTAGTGCATGAAGTCTGTTGTGTGAAAGTCATGGAAAGAAAAGCTGATAGCAGCAAACTTTAAGATCGATGCAGTAGTGACGAGATGTATGCTGTTATCCTGTCTGTCTTTCACTCTCGATTAAATCTCTTGATATTCTCTGTGGCTTTGCATGTTGTTTGATCTGTGGGTCGATCACCATTAATGGGCTTTGAATTTGGGTGGCGTGTAAGGTGAAAGAGGATGAATGGATGACTGGATGACTGGAAAATGGATTAAAACCACTGCGGTTCTTTTGGAGGTTTCACTTTACTAAAAAGCCTACGGGGAACATTAGCTAAAGGCTGAGCATCAGGCATCTAAATATCGATAAAAGGTTAGCATCATAGAATCTTATGCTAGCACTGAATTCGAGAGGTAATAGCTGAATTATTGAGAGGTGTTCTCTCATGAACCTGAGCAAAAAGTCACCATTCTGACCCAGCGAACAAGCTAAAAGTGCTGACCTCCATCCAAAAACCTGGCACGGGGAATGACCTGTAGCCTTAGTAAACGGCCCAAATGATGTTAAGCACCGGAATAGTGCTTTAGATTGAATGCATGCTCATGCTTTAATATCAGCTCTCATGTTCTCATTTTAAAGAATTCCCAAGGAGAAAAGCCATCAATGTGTCTTAAATTAGCATGTTTTTCAGTACAGTTCAACTCATCTGCAGTTTCGAGTGAGATCAGTTCACACCAAAAAATAGTTTTGGCTTACCTTATGGTGCAGCTCAGATTGGCTCCAGACTGAACATTTATCTTTGCCATCATATAATTGGGACCATTTATCCTTTCAGGCTTTCAGGCTGTTGTTGGATCCTTGAATAAACGAGGCCCATACAGAGTGTTTTGGATTAAACATGACGTTTTAATTACTAGATAATATTCTCTGCTTTTGCATCGTGTTTTAATTCAGACTTTCTTTGTGGCGCATTCAGAAACACACACACACAGAAAATGAAGATGTCTTGCCAGATACAAAATATTGACACATTACAGGAAAATTTTTACGTTGTTTGATCATAACTGAGTATAACTGATAAATTCAACATAGAAGTTTTCAAGCGACATTGTTTTGCTGGAAACTTTTTAATTTCTCTCACTGATAACTGCTATTTTGGATAAATTTGGAGGAAGGATTGCGTTTGTAAAATATTGACGGCACGCTTATAACAGAGGGAAAGGAATTGCTTCTTAAACATAGGATAATGTATCATCACTTGGGAAAAAATAGTATTTACTGTCACTCATTATGTTTTAGTTAAAGACTAAAGGTTGTTTTTGAACCAAGGATGTGTTGTCACTAAAAATCTGCCATGTCCTTTGTCCTGAAGAGATCCATCTGTGTATCCTCAGGTTCCCTTTTCTCTCAAACGGGATGTAGTTGTTTGGTAATTATGATCTATTATTTGCTGGACAACTTCCATCTTCAAATCAACATATTGTGTTTGTCCTCCTCAAATGTGCCGCGGAAGCAGATTGAGAAAAAAAAAAAAAGATGTAATCCCCAAACTCTGTTACCAATTTTCCTCCTCTAATGGTGGACATGAATGTCGAGGCCCATTCTAAGGACAACAATCTGTAGGATAGTAATGGTGGTTTTCTGTCTGCAGGCGCCAACACAAACGCATATGCTGACTTTCTCCACTGTTTGAACACTGTAATTGACAAAAGTAGTACCTGATGCTGGCACGAACAGAGAAAACAAGCATAAGCAATGGACAAATAACAGGGTTAGTCATACTTTGTACATGCTGAAGCATGAAGAGTGTGACGGGCAGAAGCATGCTGCAACTTCAAGAGTCAGATTTTAAACTTTGTTGAAGCTGCATTGTTTTATCTGAGACAAGCACATCCCCAATTAGAGTGTCTAGTCTGGTTTGAAATTTTCTATGCCATAACTCCCACCACCCTCTCCATCACCTCCACTCCACAACAGTAAACCACAAGCCAGACTTTGCGTGGCGGTGCTAATGATAAGGCATGTTACAGTCAAGGAAAACAGGGTTGTTAAAAAACAGATGTCTGTGCCAGTTCACAGATGGGATTGATATTGACATGGCTGGAGGTAATATGTTATAGTACACCTTCTACATGCAAGTGGAAAAATGTATGTGCTTTAATGAGACTCAGGGTGGGGGCGGCAGCTTTGTTGAGGGGGGTGGTGTCGGTATTTACTCTACCAACAACGCAGTCCTCTCAGACTGAGAAAGACAGGCGACGTGAGCAAGACAGGAGGCATCGGCTCTGATCAACCAACAGGTAGGTATACTGCACCTACTCTATCTTTAGGAAGTGGAACAGAGAGAATAATCTCTGTCTTAAATTACTGAACCAGCATAGTTCAGCGTGAGTTGGCAAACATCTTCTCAGTGTATTAAAGATTTGAGTTATTAGCTAACATCCTACGTTTGACTTCATATCAACTCTCAGTGACATGTTTTTCTTCCTGGCTTCTCCATCAGTAATCATGCAGACAGTGGCGCTCCTCCTCATAATGGGACTAGTGGATTTGAGCACCAGCCAGCAGTATAGCCAGTTCCAGTGGCTGTCCCATTTGCGAGGGCGGCGGCGGCATGTTGGCTGGCAGGCTGAGGCCGTGGACTGCCCCCTAGAGTGCGACTGCCCTTCAGCCTACCCCACAGCTATGTACTGTCACAGCCGCAACCTTCAGCATGTTCCCTACGTCCCCTCGCATATTAAGTACGCCTACCTGCAGCGGAACCAGATCACAGGCATTCAGGATGGGGTGTTTGACAACGCTACTAACTTGGTCTGGCTTGTGCTGTTTCACAACAAGCTCAGCTCAGACAAGATCGGCAAGAATGTATTCAGCAAGCTGAAGAACCTGGACCAGCTCTTCCTGGATCACAATGAGCTTACACGCGTGCCTCCCAACTTGCCAAAGTCCATCACACACCTGCGACTCGGTCACAATAAGATCTCGAAAGTCCCCTCCAGCTCTTTCGAGGGGATGTCCAACCTCATCAACCTTCAGCTCCAAGCAAATGTCATAGAGGATGTTGGAGGTGTGTTCAAGGGACTGAAGTCTCTGACCCTGCTGGATATGAGGAAAAACGGGTTGACCAAAATCCCTCACAGCCTTCCTGAGAGGCTGCAGCAGCTCTACTTGGAGTTTAATAACATAGAGAGTGTGCCAACGGGCTTTCTATCCATGTATCCCAAACTGCAGTTTGTCCGGTTGGCTCATAACAAGCTGACAGATAAAGGACTTCCCTCCAATGTCTTCAATATCAGCACGCTGGTTGAGCTTGACCTTTCTTTCAATAAACTGGAGAGAATCCCTGTTGTCAGTAGGGACCTGGAGAACCTTTATTTACAAGCCAATAAGATCAAAGGTATGCACACTTCTCTGTTACTTCAGATTTTTGGCCGTTTAACACGTAATATAGAAGTGAACTAGAGACTTTAAAGTCCCGTTGGAAATATAAAACTCATTAAGAACCGTAATGTGGTTACAAGCACTCAGTTCTTTTACATGGTTATTTTTCCTCTTCTGAAGCCCATCTTAAACTGTGTAAAATGTTTGGATTATTGCCACTTAGTTGCGTACTTGAGCTGCCATTCTGTACGTGAACCCTACAGCCACAATTTACAATGCTGAGCTTTTCTCCATTTTAAATCGTAAAAATGAGATGCCACATAACTTCGATTTCTAATTGGGTTGGTCGATGCAGCGGGACGCACGCTCTGCTGCTCACACGGTTATGAACTGTGCAATTAATGACACCAAAATCCCACAAAGCTTTAATGGCACAAATGTGGGTGGAAAGTTTCAACTGTTGACTCTCCCAATGTGACCGAATGGATTTGGTAAACAAATCGGTATTCGGTGGAAGGATAAACTTGAAGGAAGTTTGACGGTTAGAAAAGTGGATTGTGTGTTGATATTACAATGATCTTTGATATTGACGCGAAGGAGCTGATTTAATTTTCCTCTACGGAAGCACTTTAGTGAGCTCAACCCACCCTGCCCTCAGCCACATAATGCACTGTGCTTTTTCAACTCAAGTAAAGTTCATTGCACTCTTTAAGCTGATCTGGATGTTCAACATCTTCCAGCTCCTAACCATATTTGGCAGTTTAATGTCCTCATTTTTTTTTTTTTGGCTGCTCTGTTTCTTAAACTTGGATTTATTGCACTTTTGGCCACATCCATCAAGGACACTTCCCTTTTGCAGTGTTGACTGAGCATGCAGCAAAGTTTTCCACCACTACATGACCTCCAAAGCAACATTTTCAGACTGTGTGTGAATCAGTCTTTGAAATGATGCCCTTCCCCCGAAGTCAACACTTTCTCCTGTGGAACCTCACACACAAAACAAACTTTATACAAGCAATAAAAAGCCAATAAAAACTAAATTTGAAATAATTCAAAGCTCCGGACTGGGTGTAATGAAATTAGGGGACAGCATTTTTAAAAGATGTGATATTGTCACTCTGACTTCTAAAGTAGCTGCAACATAGAAGTGTAAGAAGCAACTCTAGCATGGCCACACGTAAAGTCCCAGGAGGAGGAACATACAGCAGCAGTCACCTCCCTTCATGTGTCCTTCCTCTTGTGTCTTTCAGAGTTCTCCTTGAGCAGTTTCTGCAGCACAGTTGACATGACAAACTTCTCCAAGCTGAGAATGCTGCGTTTGGATGCCAATGAGATCGGAGCCAAAGACATTCCTGCTGAAGCTGCCTACTGTTTGCGGCATGTGGCCTTTATTGATGTGTAGTGCTTCCTGATCTCTCTAGCCGATTTGTCTCCACTCATCCAGAGTTTCGCTCCATCTACGATACCTCCAACCTCCTGCCACTTGATTTAACATCTATGGTTCATAGCCGACTCTATCGAAACATGCTTTGAGCAAATGTTTTGTTGAACCGTTATGAGAGATGCTATTATTATTGCAAATGTAACAGTTCCAGTATTAGTCAACGGGAAATTCCACTGTTGTATAATCACATATCCAGATGACAAACATATGGATCAGGATGAAGAGAAAAGGCCAGGTGACTGACATGCTTTCAACAAATTGAGTTCATTACCAGCTCCAGTAGTAAAATAGGAGTAATTAACACTCTTAAATATACATAAGTTGGAGCCGATGATATCAAGTTGTGCTTGTGTCATGTCTGACAAAGTGTAACCTGTAGGAAAGTGTCAGTTTGGATCTTTGCCTCCACCATGTGGCATAAGGTGATAAAACAGTTGAGCTGCAGTGATATCAGTGACTTTTCAAATAGCATTTCAACATTTAAAGGTGTTTGGGGTCATAACGTTGAAAAATATGTATTCCTCCTCAAATGAGCCTCTGAGCTCTGCAAAGATGATCATATATTGAATTCAAGACTGATATAATTGTCTAATCTAATTTTAGCAACAGTGTTTAAGGCAAGACACTACAGGTGAATAGGGGAAAAAACTAACAAATATCACCAGATAATTGCTTGCATTTAAACAGCTATTTGTTGTCTGACATGTTTTCTGAAATTTGATGTTTAAATATGCAAATGAGGCATTATTTTGTTGAATGTGCACTGATTTGCACACACTTTCAGAGCAGAAATATGAACTAAATGAACACCAAAATGTGTGTTTTCCTTTAATCCGAAGAAGTCCATGTTTTTCTCTGCTGTGTCTGTCTTTCTTTAAAAAATTTCTTTTACTGCATATCACATATGAATGTGCGCTTGAGAGACAGAGGAAGTCCATAAGTCAATGTCAGGATTTAGAACTTGCTTCCACATAGCTGGAAAGCTATGCATCACTCATGATTTGAGGGTAAAAGAGGCAGAGATTTGGGGTGAGAGGAAACAGGGCGGCTGCTTTCTTGACAATTCTGACTTGTCTTAGGCAGTTCCCACATATTTATTGTTGAAGACAGCTTGCCTTTTCATCTTCCACAGCTGCCTCCAATCCTCTACAGAAAGGCACAACATTGAATTATAGGAATACTTTCCTTGTTTTGTAATGGAACAATATCTTGGCACAAAGAATGGATTTCATGCTAGCGTAACAGTGGTTTGCACACTGATAAGCAGTAGCCTGTGAAATTAAGTGTTATGAATTATGTTATATTGCTGGCTGCATTTGGCTCAGCAGAGGTTGTGGGGTAGACCTGGGTTTTGTTTTTTTGTTTTTTTTTTGTTTTTTTGTTTTTTTTTGTTTTTTTGTTTTTTTACTCCTCCGCTTCATATTCTGACACAAAAACAAATAAGAGGCCAGCACACATGCACATAAACACATGTGGCAATCCTTTGACAGGATTTACTGATTTGGTCCTCTCTGAGACACACACACACACACACAAAAATCAGTCAGACATAACATGTCAGACATTATGCAGTTTACTATTATAAATTATTAGGCAAGACTATGACTCAGTAAACACGGGTGAAAGTCAGGACAACATTGAAGAACACACTAGCCTCTCTCACTCCTCTCTCACTATTATCACATATTTGCCACCAGTAATGAGGAATGAGGAATATCATGCATGCATATGAGTCCACCAAATCAGTCAAAACATGTCTTGTGAATCCATTTGAATAATTTCTCTCTCTGCCATTAATATCGTCTCAGTGTGTGTGTAACCAGAATATTCTTCAGAAGAACATATTGAGACTGTTCACACCATTGTGCAATAAAGCTGAATAAATCAAATCTTCAAATATTTGGACATGATATTTACAAGTTGGCTGCATGAAGACTGTGTATTGATCTGCACAGTAAGCTAATCATTTCCAAATGGGTAGAAGTCACTGTTTGGCTGGGATTTCTGACTCCTCATAGTGTTTACTCAAACAGAATGCAGGCTATAAAGTGCCTTAAATCACTTAACGTGGTAATTGCCCGCCCTTTAAATGTAACTTCATTGGATTCATATACAGTGTAAATGCAATGTTAGCAGGACAGCTGGAGAACATTGTATTTTAGATTTGGTAGTGATGGAACTTTAATTATCAATACAGAGATTGAATACAGTCAAACAAATAAATAACTTGTGTTTCACAAACAACATTACAAACAGTTGGTTAAGTGGTAGCAAATGGGGACACATTATTCCACATACAACATATAACTATTGTAAAAATAAAAACTTTTTGTGAACTTGAAAAGATACCTGCAGTAGATAACGCGTGAACATAATATACATAGCACATTTTTCCAAATATGGTCCACCTTTGCTCTCAGTCAAAGCCAAGCTTCTGATTAAATAGGTGACTATGATACATTACACACACAATACTGATATGCAAACATGTTCATGATGGATAAAATGTACAGCTCCGTCTGCTGCTGCAGCGATGTCTTCTTTACTGTCTGAGGAGAGAGAAAACACGCATTCGTGTTCTGAATCAAAACAGACATAGTTGTGTAAGACATTTATTCTGTTCCAGCTTCAGCTGTTAAACCGTCCAGAAAACTAAAGATGTCAGAGGGATACTCACATTATTGTGAGTCCATCTCTATGTCCTGCAGGTCTCTGCTGAAGTTCAATTAACAAAGATATGGATTAAGTCAATATTATTCATAGAGCAGGTCTACTGTACTCTTGATCATTCAGAACAATAAAAATCATCATTTAACATTATTAGATTCATAGTTCTTACCTTGAGTTTGTATATGATCTTGATCTGTGAGGGTTGTGAGTTTTCTGTTTTGGAAAGAAAAGACTTCATGAAGTAAAAGCACACAACTACAGGGTGATTAAATATGCATATATACAACACACACACCCCATTTATTAAATTTTGAAGTAACTAAATCATACAAGACAGAGTCCTTACTGATGAGAGAGTGGGAGGCAGGTGACTGACAAACTTCCATGTGAAAACTGAGACAAAAAAATATATTTGACAGAATTTATTGATGTCATTAGTGAACAAATTGACAGGGCAGCAGAGGGTAATGCTGGAAGGAGCAGAGACGTCTTTATACATGATTCAATATTGCGTCCACTATGACAAGTCATTATAGCAATCCTGCGATTCCAAGCAGCACCACAGCCTCTAACACCCCTTAAACTAAACTAAAAAACCTTTTACAACCAACTTGCAAATGTACAGCTGGTGAGTGATTTGCCGTCCTTGGCAATGATATGTTTACATTATATTGTCTCTCAGCTGCAGACAAAGCTAGAGCCCAGTTCTCAGCTGGAGGGTGGTGACTCATGGTGGGTCACAAGTCAGTTTCAAGAGGATCCCAGCAAAAATTAATCATATCTTGTTGAAGTCTTTTGTATTTTCAGTGTTGAATTTTGTGATGTTGTGTTGGACGGCAGTGATGTGAATTCCAAGTCTTTTGAAAGAGATGGTTTGTTTGGCTCTGTGTTCTATACAGAGCTGTATGTTTGGTTTGTTTCTGGAACTTCATACAGTTACAGGATTTAATCCAATGAAGTTTTATTAGCACTGCCATATTACTCAGATTTCAGGTGGACAGAGTTCACATATGTCCCAGACAGCTTGCATCCAGGATCAGGGCTGCCAACAACCAAAGATGAAAAGAGGACATTGACCTTGGTTAATACAGTCTGTGGGACAGATGAGACAGAGCAGTACAGCACAGCAGGACGAAACAGCAGTGAGCTATTTGCACCATCAAAGGGAGTAATACACACTATTGTAATATATTCCCATGCATGCTGTAATTCCAAGCACTGTTTCTTCTGGCTGCAGTATCTCTCGTCCTGCTCTCACAGGGACTAGTTACAGGGACACTGTGTCTCTGTTAAACTTTCTCGTGACTCACAAATAACAGGTTTTGAGTTTAGTATAATGAAAAATCATTCATGTAAATTACATTCTGGGTTTAACATTAAACGGTTGCCGACACGCCCTCATGTTGCCCGAACAAATCAAATACAAGTGATAACCAAATAAGAGGAGTCCTCAAAGCTGCTCCCTCATGAGGACTATGTACAAAAAGACTTTTTTGTCCACACAGCACACAGAAAGTCTTCTCAAAGTCTTCTGTGCTCACCAGCTAATATTTATGTGTCAACACCTTCATGTATCATTTCTCAATTAAGATGAATTGCTTTTGCAATCTTATTAATAAATATGTGCCAGTACTGTCAAGTACTGCTGACAAAACTGAAAAGAACAACATGAGTAATCCAAACAAAACAGTTCAGCTAACAACTGCTTTGTGAGGAAATATTTAAGTGCAACAAGTTTTTCCCTTTTATTTACTTTTCATGTAATGTGATTCTCCCAATGACCCAATGATCCCTGCAGTGGGAAACATCACAGAACGCCTCCTCATAACATGCCCCAACTTCACTGAATCCAAATCTCACTCCAAAACAAACTGAAAAGTTGGCAGCCCTGCATTCAGTAGCTATAAACTCTCACAGGGCTCAATTTGTTATGATCTATTTGTCTCGCATGGTCGGACTAATCTCCATAGCACTGTGTCAGAGCTGGAGAATGATTTAACCTGACTCATTATCATTCTGCTATAGAGGGGGGAAAAGACTGTAAATAAAGATGGATGACAGGTCTCTACTCCCTCCTGTTGAACAAAAATGAAGCAAAAATGGTGCTGTCACATGGAGCCAGAGTGTGCCCAGCAGTGACTGGTGGATGGAGCTGCAGTACTGAGGCCATACACTCATTTGCCTCAATCACACGTTAGGATTAGCTGTCAATCATGATGTTACAACCCCATTTTATAACAACAAATAACTAATTAATAGAAGCCATCTTTGTCCCATGTCCTATCTTCTAGCATAAAGGGCCAGGTTTATGACCTATTCTGCCGCCAGCCACCAAAGGCCGATTGAAATGTCAGAGGAGATGTCATGTCGTCCATCTTTTTGTACAGCCATTACTTTAAACTAAACACAATGGCCTTGGGAGGCACAAAGTCCAGACCTGTGTGGGGGGGCATTTGCACAATGGGAATGACTAAATCCTCACAAAAGAAAAAGTAACAGCTTCTTGCTTGTCTATGGTCGTACCATTGGTGACCAGGTGAGGATTGGGGTAACTTGCCATTTTCAGTGTGTAGGTCACCAGTTTGAAGGTTGTTGTTTCCCGTAGCATGGGGATTTCGAAAATGGTAACACACAGATAGTAAGGAACAATGGACAAGAATTTCTGTCTGAAATAGGCTTAAACCCACAGTCTGCATCAGGCGAGTCAACCTATACATTACATCAAAGCCTGTATGCTTGACCATCTGTCAGTGCACAGTGCACTGAGTTTAGCTTTGCAGGATTTTGTTTGCCACATATAATCAGAAATGATTGCTGGAGTTGCATCTGTGATTACACAACTAATTCACCACAGCTATTGCCATAATTGAGTGTATAAATGGCATTGAATAGGCTATTATTTCAGGGTGTCTAGTGGTGTTTATACATGCAATTAACTCTTGCCTCGCAAGGTAACTTCATGAGTGCACAGGAGCTAAGAGCTCATCTAGTCAGGCTTCAAGTTATGTGGCCAAACCACAGTGGTTCACGCCAATCAGGGCCCTACGAGGAACGACTAGCAGATACGTGTGTGGTTATGTGTGATACCAAGAGAAGCAACTGTTTGCTCCAAAACAACAATCGTCCCGAAGAGATTAATGTAGATGTTGCTGAGCATCAATTACATCAGAACGGGAGAGTTTTTCTTCAATGAAAAAAAGCAAAGAATGGCATTGAAGGCTTGTCTTGTCTTCTCTAACTTTGGAAAGAGTCCAACTATGTCATTTGGTTCATTGATCTGATTGGTTGAAGTTAGCCTGTGATAGATGGTGACAGATAGATGGTTCCTCCAATCACCTGGCCGAGTATTTTTTGGAAAATTGCTGCCCTTCCCAAAGTCTCCACGGAGGACTTCTGTTTATCAAACCATCTAGCACGTGGGAAGCTCAGGACATAGAGGGGGTCTGTCTCCTGTCCACATGTCACAAGTCTTTGGGACACTGAACCCCGGGTTGCTCCCCAGCCACAGAGGACAATCAGCCCTCCTAGCTGCCACTCCCAAGCCCTGATAAATGGGAAGGTTTGAGGTGGTAAGGGCATCCAGGGTAAAACATTTATGTGGATTATAAAATCCATGCCAGGTTGGGTGGGGCCTGGTTTGCCATTGAGATAGAAACAGGTGGTCCGCTGTGTCGAGATCACGGTCAAAAGCAGAAGTGGCAATTAATTATGTTTGCTAATCCAGACTTCATGGTGAAAAAATGAATACAGCAGCACATTTAGCTGCAAAATATTCACAAAATGTTGTTGACATCCTCATAAAGCATTTTAAGACCTTGAATCCCCCTGTAGACAAACATTCTCAGACACAGATGATGTTAATTTAAGTCAGAGAGAGTTCAGTGCTTAGCGCTTAGCCCTCAAGGGGCCCTCAAGGGGCTGTTGGCAGGGCTGCATTTACCCACACACTGTGGCAAAAAGCAGATGAGACAGGAGACAGAGTGAGCAGGTTCATAGACAAAAGCTACAGGTGAAAGCAAGCTCAGAAGATCACTGCAGAGTGACAGAACGGAGTTGTGCACCTCATCAATATTTGTCCATCACTGCCAGTAAAAGTCAGGAAAATAAAGATAAACAATCAATCTTTCCTGTCAAGTCTTACAAAAACTCAATCAGATTGCACCACGAATGCTGAGAGAATAAATGGTAAATGGTCTGGTAAAATGACACAATGGAGGCAGACAGAAAGCAGACTCACACGATGGGGATTTGAGGAGATCAAAACATTGTATTACAACACTCGAATAGCAGTATTGTTAGCAGCATGAGGAATTGAACTTCAACAAGTTTGTAGAAGTTGGCTACAGGGTTACTGCGCCAATTAAAAGTGAATTCAAAATAATCACAGAACTAGAACATGATAAGAAACTTTAGATAATAATTAATTTCCTCCGGCTCGTCACCCCCCATGAATAGTTATAAATGAACCAGGGGTTTAAATGATGTAATGTATTTGTGCTGTTTAAATATTGTGTGTGTTTACATATGTTCTTGTGTGCTGTGTGGAATAATGTATTAAAATAGCCTATGTTATATTCCATTGTGCCACAAGGAGTGAAATTTTAATAATATAAATCAATTCATGTGTATGTGGTACAGCATCGCCCCCAGCATGTACAGAAGTGTAGCAAACCCAACAAAAAGCCGCTTCCCACAGCTTTGAATACATTACCCTTTACCCTGAAAACATTTCAGCACAGGGTCCCAGATCCTATGGGACACACCTCTGTCTTCATTACAAACTCTCAGTCTCTCCAGAGATGATATGTTTGCATTCCTCTCAACCACAAACCACAAATGGACGCAGTTTCCATGTTCCACACTCGTAAGAAACTTTTTTGCAATCACCATTCCACATATAAAGGCAATTTTTTTTTCATACATGTTGGCAAAACAAGGTGCTCTAAAAAAAAAAAAAAAAAAAAGCTATGAGCATATCAGGTTCTCAACATTTCCCAAAAGCCTCTGAAAAACAAGGAAAGATGCTTTTCCAGTCTGTGTAAAGTTTACTGCATGACCAGAAAGAACGTGTTAAATTACAGATCAGACCTACACTGATGACAAACATGTGAGGCCTCAGGGGGAAAAAAAAGCTGTGTAACTTTGCCCTGAAACAATAGAGTCAGTGTAACATTTTAAACTGTATAGAGCTATGTCTGACACTGAATGAACAATCATTAATGCTTTCCAGACATTCATCCCAAACTTCATCTTTAAATTCTACATCCAGCTCCTCCGCCCATGCCTGTTTAAGTCCTGCGGTGTTCAACAGAGCTCTGTTCTGTAGGATCTGAGGAAAAAGGGGAAACCATCCTGCTAGTAACAGGATCAAGATTATTTTGTTTCCCCAACTGCAAATCACTGTGGTATGAGTTCACAAAGGTTGGATTATGGCCATTGATTCCACCAGGGATTCAGGATTATGCATCACTTGCAACCTCTTTTTGTCCCATCTCAAGGTCTGACTCACTGATAACGTTTGGCAGCAAAATGAAATTTGCCCGGTTTTACATCTGCAATTATCCATGTGGCAAAGTACTGTGTAACACACACACACACACACTGAAATGACAGAAGACAGCATCAGAGGGAAGAGAAAAGATAAGATTGGCTGACAGAGGTTGTGGACTGATGTGTAGCTGGTGAACAGGAAACTATTTGGCACCCACTGTCTCAAAAAGCGACAACTGCAACCCCTTAAAGAACCAATGGACGATTTGCAATGACACCTCAGTAGGAACCCTCCCTGATGGGGCCTCCCTGTCGTTCCGAATTGCTTTGATTTGCGTAGCAGTCTTAAAGTTTTAAATCAAAGTCAATGATGGAAAATGAAGAGGAATGGAAAAAACTGCATGAGGAAAATAGAAAGCAAGACAGCTGTAAGTGGGGTGGATAATGCCGATTAAGTGTACTAGTTGTCTCAGGAGGACTCTCTCTCTGTCGCAGTATTCTACTCTGTCATGTAATGATGCCATGACGCCTTCCCATTTTCTAAGATCAGTTGTTTTTCCAGGTTTTTTTTTTTTTCTTTCTCTGTTTTTTGGGCAGCATTTTTCCAAGTCAAGACCCATGAGCAGCATTTCCAAAATGATTACTTTATGTGTTGGTGAACACTGGTCTTATGATGTGGGTTCTTTGAAAGGTTGAAGTCATTTGGTTATTAAATTAGTTGTTGTTGTTCTGGTTTTTATTAACAGCACTGTCAGCAGCTAATCTTGCACACTATTGGACCTAGTAGTCAAGGTTTGTAATGTTCTGTATATTTTGTGAATATTTGAAGTAAAAAAAAAGTTCAGATTTTGTACATTTTTCTTTCATGTCAGACTATTTATAACATAATGGTGATGAATACTGGTTTGCGGGGCCTCCTGGGAATCAAATGACTTCTGACCGACTAGCAAAGTCCTATTTGTGCATGCACACATTGTGAGGAGGTCTGATGTGACTGAATGACTGTCGTTATCCTTCAGTTCTGGTGCAGCTTGACAGCTAAAATCCATCCCCTGCCTTTCATGTGATCAAAACTTTCATGTGATCAAAATCGACATGCCAATCAACGCAACACATGTGTGTGAAATCACTAAACACACAAGATCCAGCACTGTCACCTGTTGACTGCTGCCTCTCTGTGTGCAGTCTGCATGTTCGTGCAGACACTACAGATATGGCCCACACCAACCAAATGCATCACATGCATATAATGTATTAGCAACACTGCTGCGACCAACAGACCAAAGCTGTAGCCTCAGATTCACAATTAGTCCCCAAGCACTTTGCTGTGGCTGTCCAGTGCTCCTACATACATGTTTATCTGGGTCAGATGCAGAATACACTTTCTCCACAAGGATTAATGAAATGTAGCTTATTCAACTTGGCACAGCAGACAGTAATCACAACCACAGAGCAGCTTTGTCTACCATCACCGAAATGTTTATACTCTTCTAAGATGCAAAATGCATTGCAAGCAATTTTTTTTTTTACAGCTCATTAGCCTGTACAGTCTGAATTCCACACAGATAAAAAAATTGAAGACGCATTCCACATACTGCCAGAGAGCTAATAACTAAGACCAGCTTCGAGTTCAAGACAGCGACGTTTCTGCTTATGCTCCTTTTCATCAAATTACCCATCACCAGACCTATTAGCATATCATTCCTTTAGAAAAAAAAAAACGTTTTTTTCCAGGAATGATCTGCAGCTGCTGCTGTTTCACAGGGCCTTAACTTTATTGGGTTCTTAAAGCTGGAGTGGGTAATGTTTAGAAACCAACAAGAGTAAATGAGATTTTGAAAGTGTACAACCGAAAAGTCCCCCCAGGCCTCCCTCCAACAGCACTCCCACAAAAAAACACATGAACATGCTGCCGGAGGATGACTCAGCAACGGAAAAATGGAAATGCAAACCAGCCAATTCCACACCTTTAGCTCATTGATCTTGGTGCTTTGTGCTACTGGGTAAGCTACTGAACGAGGGTCTGTTAACTCAGGGGGTGTGAACTGGAGTGCAGCGCATCACTGCCATCACTGACCGTATCCAACTACCTCATGTCTCCCTCACATGAAAGAAAACACCTAACATGATCAAAATAAACGTAAACAACCAACATAGCTACTGTCAGTACTCACAGCTGTCGAACTAGCACTGGGAAACTTTGGCTGCACTTTCTATGCCATTCATGTGTGACTAGCTCGCCATAGCTTCAGCAATATATCTGCTTAGCCTTGTGGAAGACTTGGGTCATGTGCAATGAGTCTGTATGAACACAGGCAGAGTGTGTTCAGGTAGGCGGGTATGTAGCTAGACAGGCAGGTAGGCCATCCAATCATGACATTCAGACCGAATAAAATGATTGGATGGGCTTATTACAGACCTGCAACAGCCACAGATGCAGGATTTTTCTCTTTCTTGTCAGAGCATTTGATTTATTGATTGCTGTCTGGATGTCAAGAGAATTTCAACAAATACCACATGAAAAGCTTGTAAAATACATGATCTACTCTAGCTTTAAGCTCCTCACACACCTTCTTGTTTCATGTTTTTTGGGCACATAAAAGCATTGAAGTTGCTGCAGGATTCATTTTGTGAAATAATTTGGAGTTTTTAAATCTTACATTTTGTCGAGGTCATGACTCATGAATAAGTAATATGATACATAATGAATAAGGACAAATGTGGATTGTGAGGCTCAGCCAGTTGAAAACTGCCACTCTGAGCCAAACAATACATTTTCTGAAATAACAGCTGATGGCACCGAAGACCCTCAAATAGCAAAGAGAACTGCACTTGTATGCATTTGCAGACTTTTGTGTTTCTGTAAAATAGCACATGTGCTCTCGCCAGTGAGTTGAGCCTCCACCTTATTTTGTTATGCTCAGTACTTACCAACAAGGGAGGGCTAGTACTCCTGCAGGAGGGAGTGCCCCAGAGAGCACAGACAGAAGCTGCCAAGGTCTGCTTTATTGCAGTATGACTGGAATGCATTGCTAGGCTTTATTAGGGCATGTGAGATTTGGGAATTAAAAAACAGAAGCCTACCTTTTGTGTGATGAGACAGTAGACAGTAAGTATGAACAGCAGTCCTCCGCAGACAGAAGTGATGATGAAGCCAAGCTTGTACAGATCTCTTACTGGTCTTCTGTGCGAGGCCTTGACTGAGTTCCTATCATAACTGTCTGCAGAAAAGGACACATTATCTGTGATCCCAGTAGCTCCAGACAGGTGCGTAACTTTAAAGCAGATACAGATTCCCACCTGTAAAATGTTGCATGGGTAACTCTGTGTATAGCTCCGTGGTAGAGCCAAAGATGTCTGTGTATTCGTGCTGGCACCTCCAGTCGACAGGTGCGTCGCTCATTGTCACCAGCTCCCAGTAAACAGACAGCACCTCTGAAGCTCTCTGCAGTGCCTCTGAAGGAGACCCACTGTAGAGCATCTCAAAACTCTCTGGCTTATCCTGCAGCAGATTCCCAGAATCATACTTTAAGTATTTTCAGAAGTATTGTAGATTTATCTGACATCAGTTCCTCACATCACACATTTCTTTTCTTTGTTATTTATGACAGGAAATGTAATACATCAGTCCTGAGAATCACACACTCACCTCAACCTCTTCATTAATTTCAGGCACACATTTCTGAGAGTAGATGTTGAGGATGAGCGCTCTCAGGGACTGGACGTATCCATCATTGATTGAACCCCGACCATACTTGAAGTGGGTGGTGAGGAGCTCCAGGATCCAGGGTAAAGCAGCTTTTACAAAGCAACACTTACTCTGTGGGAAATCACAGCACAAGCTAATAAACATGAAAGCACGGTGCACCCAATGGAAAGTTTGAATCAAAGGCTTCCAAGTCCCATAAAACAAATGTTATCTTACCAAACTTCTGCGTTCAATGAATGTGTAGGTTATTGAGCATCCACTTCTCAATTGGTTGTCCATCTGCACAAACAGCAGGAAGATTTCAGCTAAGGCTGTTTAGTGCGACCCACGCGTGATTTCTAATGTTGCTTCAAGACCTACCAGATGTCTGACTGTCAGCAGGTGCTCCCGAGTGATGGAGTGTCTGCATGGACCAGGGACCTCAGCCATAGTCAGAGGGAAGCTCAGGATTATAAGCACACACAGACACTTTACCTGCAACTGACACAACCAATATATTACCTTCCCATCCTTCAAGTCTTCGAGGAGGGGGCTAACACTCATTCTCCTCGAAGACTCCCGAACACCAACTCTCCACCATGGGAACATTGTGCAAATGTGTCATCCTGACCTGAGCCATTCAATTTGAATGCACTCCACAAAACAGCCTCTCTGAATATCTTTTCTTCATAAACGGAGTTCCTTATAAAGCATTTTACAAGGAAAACCACGTTCAAAGCAAACTTAAATGGAACTTCCTCCATCATGTTCCATAACAGTTTAACGGGATGCTTCAGGGCAATTTTTTCCTTTCCATCCAAATTGTAGATAACATTGCGCTGAATAAACTACACATTTCCTCTCTACCATTGCAAACTGTGTCACAGTCCTGATGCAGGATCAGGTTTCAGGTCGTTTTTGGCCAGTTCACACGGGGCCTCTTTCCTGCAACACTACCAGTGACTGATGTTTAACTGTGTATGACCTTAGAGAAACCTACTCTGGTATCAGATTAGTTCCAGTTATGGTCAAATAGTGCCCTCTACCATGGAAGCTTGGTTTTGGAGAGCAACATGCACAGACGCCTGCTACCAAGTGCCTCTTGGCAAGTGTAACAGTGAAATGGCCTCCAGATGGATTTAATCCTCCCACTAAGGATTAAAACAAGCATATGTTGCTTCACACTGCAAAATGTCTGCACTGGAAGGCATTCATTTATAACCATCCCGTGGACTCCTTTAACCTGTGACTTTGATGCAGCTTTTACAACACAGATGCCAGCGAAATATTGAATTTAAACAATAAAACATTTATGATTTATTTGTTGCTGACTGATTTGACTCTTGAGATGTGTTAAGACCAAAGAGACAATTCTTTGAAATGCACCAGGCATGAGAAGTATTCTTCTTGTACTTTGCTGTCTATTCCATATGTAACACATTCGAACAGAGGACGTTGAAAAAGTGATTCTTAAAGTGAAACAAGATGCTACGTGTGAGCTCAAAGACTATAGCTCCAGCGTCCGGCTATTACTGGGAACCCACTTGATGAATTATGATGGTACATAATCCAATTAATGTAATCTAATAGAAGGATTAATGTCACTGGTATGTGGAGCACATGATGCAAATGTCAACTGTCACATGATTGGTTTCCTCTGTCTATGATATTTGCGTTCAGGCCGAGCAAACTCAACAATTAACAAGCTCACACATGCATGCTCTATTCTTATCCTGCATTGCACTGGATGCATCAGTGGATTTCTGCTGCAGTGATAACAGAAAAGTTCTCACCTACCTTAGCTTTGCTCTGAATCAGGGTTGACACAAGGATGGTCATCTGGTACGTGTTTGACAATGGAAAACACCAGACTCCACAGTCACACACATTGAAGCAAAGAGATCCTTTTCATATATTCACTTTCACTCCACAGAAAGGAATTCGCTGTTAAGTAAATCTGACACTTCGTCATGAGGCGCTGTCCGTCAGTGCACCGCTCGACGCGCTCCTCCTGCAGTGAGTTCAAACTGAGACTAAGTGTTTCAGCTGACAGACTGCCCTTTTAAAGACCTCCCAACTCTCCTCTGTTTGACAAGATGCAGGGTCCTGTGTCTCTGCAGATGTGTCCTGTCAAGTTAGTTAGTGTTTGAGGATTTCATAATTAAGTTTTCTCCAGCAAGTCTGGCAAAGCATTAAGAAACAAAAAACTAAACACTTGTTGGAGCCTGAAGTGGTTCATGATAACATCTGTTCTTTTTATTGAAACTCTATCCCTTGAAAGCAGCTTGTGTTCAAAACACTGGTCCACATATGATTTTTTTTTTTCATCAGGGCTGCGAAACTATATTTTCCTCTGGGGAATAGATGCTGTGAGCAAGAAAAATAACATTCACTCTGTGCTCACAGGGAAGATCACTGTTGGGGTCAAAGAATTCTGAACCCTTAGGTTTTGGCTTTTGTTTTCTTTTAGACATCATGTTGCATTAAAGGAAAGTCGTTTTTTTTTTTTTTTTTTTGGGACAGTGGGTGTTTACTTCTATTTGAAAGACCTGACTTCACTAGAGAGACACACATAAACGTCTTAATGAGCTACTTTTGATGAGGATTTTTTCTCATAACAGATCAACAGTCCCCAGCAGGGAAGGGAAAAAAACAAAACACATTTGGCCTGGGATCAATTAACACAGGAAGTGAATTTCTACACTCTGAATTATGAACACATTTCTACCGTCGTAAACCTAACATCGTAAACTCATGTATCTGAGTCATTTAGTGCTGTCGACTGTGAAATGGATTGCCTTTACTGCTAAGAATTCGTGGGAAGTGACTAAGTACATTCACCACAATTTGTACAATTTTGAGATACTTGAGTTCAAGTGTTTCCATTTTGTGATACTTTTGTGTACTTATGATCTCACTACGTTTATCTGACAGCTGTAGTTAGTAGTTGCTGTGCAAATTAACCATTTACATACAGATAGACTATAATACGTTGTTTCAGATACCCAACAGGATGTTAAGTAGTTCAAATTGGCTCCACCGATGACAGCAACAATATCATTTCATTAACTAACATCATCTAATGACTTAATAAATCTAATTCTCTAATAGGTATAATAATAGAATACAGAAAGTGCCATGACGCGTCTGTATAATAGGGTGCATGTGTCACCTGTCTAATGAGTATCTTTTGATACTTGGAGTGCATTTTGTTGATAATACTAAATGTAAATATTCTAATTTTGCTTGAGTACATGCAGTGCAATGTAAATCGCTTGTAAAAATGTCAATACGTGTAACAGAGTACTTTGAACTGTGGTATCATTACTTTTACTTAAACTATAACTTTATAATAGTAAGTGTTCAAACATAGTGTGACAGCACCACATGTAATTCAATTTCTCATTTGTAAGAGGAAAAATGTGTTATCTCTTATTTCAAAACAAATCCTGCTTTAAAGACTAAGTCTGGTAATATTTGTACTTGTTAACGAGTCACATGAAGACAAAAAAACCACTGATTTTATCCTGCTGTCAAGTTTTGTCTTATTCCTCTGTGACCGCCATTAAATGTCAAATGACAACACCACTGCTGCTGCAACTTGCATCTGTTAATACCAGCATCATCCAAATCTGCAGGTACACATAAATCATTCACCCATCACACACAGGGGTGTGCTGTATCATTCCATCCACGATGATACCATATTTAATGTGATAAAAAAAAATATCGTGATAATGGCAATATCCAGACTTTCTGATGCCACAGTGTTGTACCGTTAGCTCTCTGCCTGTTCACATGGCTATAAGTAACATTGTAATTGGTTCCATGGTGGACTTCAGTCATAGCATCAAGCAGCGCAAGCTTTCCAGCTGATTTCTTTCTTGTGTGTTGTACTGATTTATGAGTGTTTTCTTTATGATTTATGTTAAAAATTAGAGAGGCTGCTTTCAGTTATTTTAAATGTTTCTGCGAGTGGATCTTGGGACATTTGAGTAGCCAAACCAGAAAAAAAAGAAAGAAAGAAAGAAAGAAAGAAAAAACTCTGCAGAAGAAACTGAGCTGAACCATTAACATCTAAAATAAAAGCTTTATAGACAGCTGTAATAGGGCTCATTTATCCTGAGGACAACATGTTGTGAACCTGGACTCTATGTGTGTCCCATCGGTTGTGTTGAAGAACACAGAACGTTCCTTATCATTACATACTGATTGATCCTGTTGGCGTGTCTGGAGATTAAAATCATTAAGTTTAGCTGAGCTGTGTACCAACCCGCAACCCATGAATTACACCGTAATTTTTATGAGTTGGCCCGTCTGATCCACGGATAATCGCCCCATGGATAAAACTGCAACCCAAACATCGCTAATTAATACGTATTAGTGCATGAAGTGTGTATACATCTGCCAGTCTAAATAGTTTCCGACAAGTTCACTATTTACTCCTCTCCGAGTAACATTTGCTAAAAACTCCAGTGCCCAGCAGACTTAGGAAATTCTTTTACTCTTTTGAAAAATAAAGGATTAGCTATATGTACGCCATTTTGAAAGAGTTACGTCTTGAGTAAGAACCAGTGCAGTTGGGATTGAGTGGCACAGACAGACTGTTGTTTTGAGTCTTTTCACACAAAATAACATCAGATGAAATCTGTCTAGGTGTCTAGCTCAGCTTTTTATGTTTACAGCATATAATAAATTTACAAGAGTTTTCAGATTCTTGTGTAAGTTCAAGCACTTCATACACCGGAAAATCTAACCAAATCATGGCAGAATATTGCAGCTCGTGGGTAAAAGAATTTATTTATTTTTTTAAAACTGTGTCCATCTGTTTTGCATGAACTATTTTAGAATTTTTACCATTTCCACTTGGGCTTTTGCTTTTATGTGTTTTCAAACATGATGGTCTTCGTTCCATGGCAAACAAATGTCAAGAGTAAAACTGCAGGGGTTTGAGTTATTGATAAATACCAATATCTGCACTATTAAACTGCTGACATTAATGTAGCATAATGAGACTGCTAGACTGGCTCTGTCCTAAGGTAACAAAACCCCATAAATGCACACAAACACTTGTAAAACAAAAGGTTTTTATGCCTGTGTTAGTTTTTATCCTTAGGTTTTTGCACTTCTGCAACAAACTACATATAACATGTTATTTAGTGAGCTTTAGAGATGTTGGTCGGCTGATTTTGTTAGCTTCAGACAGAGACAGGCTAGCTAAATTTTCCAGCTCCACATTGAACAGACGAACATGAAAGTGCCGTCAATCGTAAAGTGTGTAATAAAGGACAGAGCTGACCACATAATGAGACGGAGATGACTGATACTGAGACATTTCTGCAGTGGTTTGAACATACAGATGATTCAGCTCCAGTACAGACATATCCACCCTCACCTCGCTGCCTGCTGTCAACAGATAAAGTCCAAATCAGACAATTCATGGATGTGAAAGCGAGGAAGCTCAATACCCTCACTGTCACATCTTTGAAGCTTGACAGGACTTTCCTGACCAATTCAGATAAAATGAGACAAAAAGATATGACAAGAGCGCCTGATGAATATGTGTGCTTTCATTGTTTTGTTATCTTTGCGCCTCTTGTGCCTGCTAAGTAAGCAGAAACAACTCTGTAGAGTCAGTCTTAACAACACTCTGAAGAGGTGTGGTGACCCATGAAGAGTTTCGTATTTCAGAATAGTTTCACTCTGATGCTAAAAACAGGATTTCAGCTCTAAATCATTGTTCCAGGAAAAGTCAGCGACTGTGAGCTGCATGGAAACTTTAAAGAGAGCGACTGATCAGGTGTAGCCAATTACTGTGTATCTGCTAGAGCAGATTTTCACGTGGTTACAAAATGCATTCAACCGACTTGAGGAGAGATGGTGCAGTCCTTAATAAAGTCAAATCAAATTCAAACCACAGTAAACAATTTAATCTTGTTATTTCAGTACAATACAGATATAGATTTCTGCTGTTGCTGTATGATAATAATCAGCAGAGTCAAACACACAAGAACTTTGCATTTGCTGGTAAATGCTTATAAATAAAAAACATTTTTTTTTTGAAGGTGTCAGTGCAACTAGTACAAAATATTATATAGAGGAAAGCAGGATTTACAAGAAATGAAGAACGATGCTCCTCAATGCTTTTCTTTACCTCTAAAACAGATGTGATATTGAGCTATCTTAAAAAGCAACTGAAAGGAGGACCGGACAAAGATAAAATAGCAGCAAGAGGAAGATAGAGGAAAAAAAGGCAGAAAAATGCAGCAGATGTTTAAATTCCTGTCACACTGCTGTAGCAAACCCTATCCGGTTATTGCGACGGTCAAACTCTGTGTAGTAACGGGCAATGAAGTTGGCTCCCAAAATCCAGATCGGACCTGTAGGGGGCGGCACATCCAAGCCCCTGAAGGTGACGGTGCAGACTTCCCCTTCGATCTGTGATTGCTGGAGCCACAAAGAAAAGTCAGTTTTTTCATAGTGAGCTGAGGAAGACACACTCAAATTCTAAAAATCCTGCATTCAGATTTCCACTTGAGTAAAAGTACAAAAGGTAGTATTGTTTTTGCAAAATGTACTGAAAGTATCAGAAGTAAAAGAATTGTCTGTGCATAATTAAGGAACCACCCAAGATCCTGAAAGAATTATTTTCTGCACTGATGCTCACAAGATGACATGTTATGTGCACAAGTTATTATGTTGTAAAACCAAATCAAAATTAGCACATAGTCAGCCCACATAAATCCCGGCGTGAGCCAGTCTCATCAGTTACATAATTGAAAACACGTGTGTGCAAGACCTTTAATCTATAATAATACATCACACTGCCCTGCAATCGACTGGCAAACAGTTCAGGGTGTACCCCGCCTCTCGCCCGTTGACAGCTGGGATAGGCTCCAGCCCCCCCGCAACCCCGAAAGGGATAGGCGGTGTAGAAGATGAATGAATGAATTAATACATCACACTGTGTAAGATGATCATGATCACTTAACTAGTAGATGCAGCTGTAAGATAAATGGACTGTAGTAGAGGTAACACTTGTACCAGTAGCATAATGGCTCTTTAGTAGTCATTAAAAAGCACTTATTAATGCCTTATTCTGGGGTTTGTGGTTATTAAGGGTTAGGATATCAAGATCATAATCCATGTACAACTTCCTTACTTACTATCAATAAGAAGTAATTAGGAGGTTATCAAGAATAAGGCATTGATAAATGCTTTCTAATGACTAACAAAGAGCCAATGTGCTACTAATATGCATGCTAATAAGCAGTTAGTTAATGGTGAATATGTGCACCTTAATATAAAGTGTTACTGTAGTGACTTAACATAGTACAAGCACCTTAAAATTGTACGGAAGCACAGTAGTTAAAACCATTCGCTTATATTAAAATGATTCAGCATTCGTCACCTCGCTTACCCATAAGATGTAATCTTCGTGAGTGAGTGAGTACTCCTGGCCACCCAGATGGAAAGTGACCCTGGGCAACGTCTTGACAGTGTCACAGTTGACTTTGTACTAACGAACGATAACATGAGAGAGAGGATGATGACACGACACATGACATTTTTACCCAAGAAGCGTGAGAAAGCATGGTGCTCCTGTAAAAACTCACTCCACTTTCATCCAGCTGTGCGCCGATGCTTCTCATCAGCACAGACACAGAGGAGGCCGGGCCTGTGATGTAGGATGAACCCGTGTCAATCACAGCTGTGCAGCCCTCAGCACAGAACATCATCTCCATCCCCACAGAAACACTGGAAGAACGAAAGAAGCAGTGGGAAATGCAACACCTTTTGTTTCTGAATGGATGCACACACACGAGTTACCAAAACAAAGATCTTACCCTTTCATGGTTACTTCCCATTTGCCCATCTCTCTGGTGTCCATATAATTAAAGTCTCCGGTGTAGTAGTTTGGGTCTGTGCCACCGAGGACCAGCTCTCCACCTGGAGAGTGTTTTGGGTCCCTGAAAACAAGAAATAACTCACTCATCAAGCCCACCTTTTGTATTTATCTGTGCAAATTCTCTTTGTCGCCTCTGAAGCTGTGATTTCAGTGATTCTCATGAAAGGTGATATGCTACTTCTGCTGGTTAAATCTCATGATATCTCATTCTCATGATGCTTCAAAGAAGAGACATCTTCATAGTTTTTCTTCAGTACTACAAAAAATATTAGATCCCCCCCCCCCCCCCCCCATTTGTCAAATTCAAGTCCTGACAGCACCTATGTTTAGACAAAACAGCTACATACGTTTTCATTATCTTTGAATTTATTATCTATTTTATCATCTATCTCTTTGAATTCCATTTCCTCTTCTGCAGAGGTGATTTCACACAAAATGACCTGGACGCTAGAGGAGGTCTGTTGACTCAGTCCAGCCCACCTGCTGTAGTAGACAGAGAACACCTCTTCCTTGAGGACATGCTGAGACATGATACGGTCAAACACCGGAGTGATGCCATCAATGGCCACGTTTGGGTAACCCATCCCCAGGACGCCATCAAACTTGGCAAAGATGAAGGGCATGGCAGACAGAGAGGTGGCCTCAGCAAACACCTGAACCACAGGAATACCACCAACCTGCAGGAAAAACGAAAAACAAAAAAACAAAACAAGCTGAATGTCAAAGGTTGGAGGTGTCAGGAGATGATGCTTATTTTTTTTACAGGGTGTTCATTTTGAACTCACCACGACCACATCCTCACTCAGAAATCCCCTGACGTTTCCTGAAGCGTACTGGATGGAAAATCCGGTTCCATTCTCGATGTGAGTCCGGGATTTGGAGGCATCGTACCTGTTGTGCGTATCTAAAAGTTCAAAATTCATTATAGTCACATTATTGATTTGGATAATTATTCTTTGCAGGTTGATCGCAACGAGAGACCCCTTCCACCCATTTCCTCCCTTTTCCCCTTTGATGCACTTTCAGGATAAAGATATCAGTCATTGCTGCTTTAAGTGAATGTTATTTTCCAGCTTGTATGTGTGGACACTTACAACAGGCCGTGGAGAACGGGGAGCAGCTTTGCGAGGGCACCCACAGGTTTGCTGAGCCCGTGTCAAACACCACGTTGAACATCTGAGCTGGAGAACCAATGCTGATTTCTCCATAATACTGAGTCTGATAGGAACAAACAGTAAAATACAGATTTATGATACAATTCTGACCGCCCAGCTACCGCTAAATCCTGTTTTTTTTTTTCCACTAGTACATGAAGCCACATATGACTTGAATGTAGAACATCTGGGATCAATGAGAACATAACATTGAGAGTATGACTCATACATAAAGCACATTTTAAAGTATGAATTCAAAGCCACCGGATATGCGGTTATGACACTGGTCTTGGATGAGCGTGTGCTTTAACATTCACAGCTAAAGTCTGTTTTTGTATTCATGACTAAAACGGCC
This sequence comes from Chaetodon auriga, assembly GCF_051107435.1. Classification (NCBI taxonomy): domain Eukaryota; kingdom Metazoa; phylum Chordata; class Actinopteri; order Chaetodontiformes; family Chaetodontidae; genus Chaetodon; species Chaetodon auriga. The sequence continues at coordinate 9,771,625 of NC_135083.1, read as the reverse complement.
AATCCGGTGACCTTCAACTCAGCACATCTAGATCTCACACTACCTGATTCACAACCTTCAAAAATATGGCCCACTGAAATGCTAATAAAAAAGCAATGCATAACATTGTCTCACATCCAAGTAGTTAACTAGAGGTGTTGGAACAGTCCCGTTGTTTGTGTTGTCTGTGCTCTTCTGGGCCAGCTCTGTCAACACCTGCTCTACAGAAACACCCATCTCCCTCAGTGTCTCTCTGATAGATGGCATCCTCTGCAGGCCGATTCTGAGAAAGAGAAAAAGGCAACAATTAAATTAACACAAAGAGGACCTGTTGACAAGATTATGGAAGAAAGAGGCGTATCTTCCATGCAATATGTGACACATACGCCTGGCCTTTAATAGAGCACAGACTGCTTTTCTCTCTGTGCCTAGCCAGAGAGAGGAACAAAAGTTAAGCCAGTGCTGGAAACATCAGCTTTTATAGTGACCAGTAAAACACATTTGTTTTCTTGTAGTTATTTGGTTTGGTTTTTGCTGTCATTGCACTGTTGCATCAGTGTATTTTCTTTTTCGTGAATCCGATTACAGCGCTAAATCCTGACTGTTACACTTAGTTCTCCTTTCTTCACGAAGAGCAGGCAGGTATATGGAGGAATACGCTTCTTACCTTCTCAAGGCATGGCTTGGGGTCGCTGTCAATGATACAGCAATTAAACACATCCAATAATTCATCAGCAGTAACATGGTGACTTCTCTGAATTCAGGCCAGCGATGAACGCTGTAGATACAAAGTTGGTTGTCCGGGTTTTGTGAATGTATTCCACGTTTCTTAAATGTTATGAAAGCTGCCACTCTCTCTCTGCTGCCTGGTCCCTCCACTCTTTTTATACCATGTCCTCTTCACCGTGCTCTCACCCATGGGCCACTGGCTCTTGCTGGGAGCCTTCCCAGAGGTGACCACTTGAAAACAAGCACTGCTTCCCTCCCCCAACCCATCCCCTCTACCCTCCTGTCTCGGTCACACAACCCCTTGAGTGATAAACAGGTCCCACTGAGAGGTCTGAACTCTGACCTCTTCAAAAACACTGAAGACAGAAAGCAGGGGTGCAGAGCTCCTGAGATTGCTGACGTTGGCAGGCTGGACACCTTGTATGCTGGTCTGTGAGAAGCTTTAGAGGGATTGAAAGATGCTCTGAGCTGTCAAGGCAGATTAGCCGGATGCTGCTTATGAAACTCAGTTACAAGACATTTTAAATCTCAGCTACTGCAGACTGTGCTCTGCAAACAAGTGCTTTAAGACATCTTTCCCTTCAGTGTCATTTGTTGATTTCTTACTTTCACTGGACGGTGTTCTGGGTTTGTGAAAGGGCTGATTTGATTTTGATTTTGATTTGATTTGATTTAGCTTGTCTCTTTTTCCCACAGCCATCAATTCCTTATCTGTAACGCAGACAGGTTTTACACTGTTCTATGTACCCTCCACTCCTGGTTTCTGTCCTCATGCAATGTTCACTGCAGCTTGTACATCACTAGCACTGATTTTCACATAAGCAAGCTAAGAGGGAGGGACAACGCCTTTCTGTAAGTTCACTTCGAGGTCTTAGACAAAGCTCAAGGCAGGAACCAGAGCCCATAGGGAGTCTATGCAGATGGAGGAGAACAGCAGTGTCCTGTGTTTTCGCGCTGTACCTCTTGCTGCAGTGTTTAGACTCGAAAAGACTTCTCATCTAATCAGATAGTTCTCACTGGGTTTTACCAGGGAGGGTTCCCACAGTATCTGGCCTGTCAGGATGGGGTCGAGTGTTGGTGCTGTACCGACCACCCAGTCAAACCAGGAGATATGTGGGGGTCCATGTCAGGCAGCCAAAGTGGAGGTTAGAGGTCAGCTGCAAAGATACTACCCTGTGGGCAGAGCTTCCCAAAAATGATGAACAGGGAATTGAACGTACCAGCTAGAAACTAATGAATGTTTGTTTGTTTGTCATTAACTGATGATGATCGTGCACCGTGTTTTACGGCGCTCAGCATGCAAGCATGACTAATGCAACTGGCAATTCATATGCAGCTATAAACATGTGAAGTATATTTTTGAAGTTAATACTTTTGTTTTATGAACAAATGAGTTAAGATTACAAAGGGAAAGAAATCTTACATCAAATTGTTCCCTCAGGGTCTGACAAAAACAAGTCCAAACATCCAGTACATTGGCAATGAGTATTGAAGTACTCTTTGTGCCTTAAAATGGTCCCTGTCAGTGTTTTGTTATTAGATTAGTGGATTAATATTACTGCTGCATCAGTGTGTATGCTGCATGTTAGTCGAACTCATTTGAACTACGTTACATACTGTTGAGCACTTTAATCTACAGCAATGCATCATCTTCTGTAAGATCATATGTAAAAAGTCGACTTTTTCTAACAAATAGCCCTGTTTTCAGTTTTGAGACATATTTTGACTTTTTTTTTAAGCTTTTGACAAATGCTAATGTGTAAGGGGCCACTTGTAATAAAATACCATCTGAATCTGCACCTCCCCTTGGCTGTACGCAGCTTTATAATGACTTTCAGCTGGTTGTTTAACTGTCCTCAAATTCAGTGTTTTCTTTACTCTGCTGTCATAAGTGTCAAATTTAGCTGCATCAGGGGGCAATTTTCAGTTACAAAGCTCTAAAATCCCACTGTACATGACCTGCACAGCACCAAAGAGCAGCGACCTGCTAGCTCATCTGATAAAGCATGAACTGCGTATTCAGACCTTACGGCCATAGACCTGGTTCCATTCCTGCCTGGGGCCCTTTGCTGCATGCCAGCCCCCCCCCAGTGAACCAAACTGCCAAGCTGTGGGTCAAGAAACCATACCACAGAGCTACAAGGGGCAGGAAAGCTTTGCTGAATGCTAGTTTACTGTGGGTTCATCAGTGTGAGTGCCTTTCATGTTACACATGGTCATTTGATCCTTTGAATAGAAACACACACTGATGAACCCACAGACATCTGACTCTTGACCAACTTGGCCAAATGGATAACCACAAGTCCCTTTCCCATACTGTCTAATGGGACCCATGCGTCAGTCCTGTGTGGCCTTCCACCTCCTCTTTGAGTTTAAGCCAATGCTGGGCATGGGAATTTTAAAACTACTTCCTGGTAGATGATTTCTTTGAGTTTCATATGTTTTTACTTTCATTCGTCTTTCCTGAGAGGTCAAGTCAAATTCTATTGACGTAGCCCAGAATCATAATTTGCCCTCACAGTCTGTTTAGCCAATGGCACACTTTGTCCTTGGACCTTTCATTTAGTCAAGATGTTAAAAAATGGAAGAATCCTCATTTAGAGCCATAGGGGACGGCTCCCTCTCCCAGGACAGAAGATAGACATGTAATTGATGCTGCATGTACAGAGCAGACCAACAAATTAAACAGACTGTGGTGACAGGAATTGTGACATATGTAGATTACAAAATATATTTGAAGAATATGGCCTGCCATCTGTTTGCAATGACGTTGAATGAATGATGTGTACAGATGATACTGAGTGATATAATCACAGGAAAAATGCAAAAGAGGTTGCTATGAAATTGAAAATGTTGCTGCATCTCACTCTGAAAAGACTGTAACTTACCAACAGATATCAACTTAGACACTGTTCTGACATCTTTGCAAATGTACTCTCTTAATGTCTGATTTTCATATTAATGTATTATTGTGCCTCCCTACTATACAGGCAGAAAATAGCAGTTTGCTAAAACTTGTACATTATTATCTCTCCTTGTTTATACGAGGCTAGTGTTTTTTGTGCATTGTCCCTGTTCAAATAAAGATTCATGATGTGTATCAAAGAGGACAGCTGAGTGCCTTCAGATGTTCTCAAGTGAGACCTGAGCCATTTGACCTCCTCCCGACCGTGGAGACCTGGAAGAAGTCAGGCCACACAAAGAAGATCAGCCAGAAAAATCACAGTTTATACCAATATTGGTGAAAATGGAGACCTGGAAGGAGGACACGCCACACAGGCAGCATGCATGTAGATAGGCAACACGGAAATGCACAGAGGTAGAGATACACGATAGCATGAAAACTAGCGAGATGGGAGGCTGAATCTCCTGCTGAATGATGATCCAGATCTCAATGTTTGAAGGCATCGAGAGCCAGAGAGAGAGTTCCTGGATGGTGGAGGGAGGAGCCTGGGTGAAAAGAGAGGAACAGAAAACCAGTAAGGAAGAGATGCACAGCTTGTACAAAAGACAACAGAAGTTAGAGAAATGTAGCATTTATCAGAAGATTCCAGTTTGTTTGTTGATTTCCCATCAACACAGACTGTAAGTGCTGGGGTTAAGAGATTCACTGAGAATGAGACCAACCCACTCAAAGGATAATGGCTTTGGGTGTGAGGCCTGAACTAATCGAAGAATGAGCGCAAAGATGTGAGCTTTCAGCTTTAAGTTAAACTTGGCTGTGCTGAAGTCTTCAGCAAGAGAGTTAACCTTCTGATGCTGAAATCAACAGGAGGCTGCTGAAAAGGTGCAACAGGCTCAGACAGAGGAAACCCTGGCACGACATCTCAACTCCTGACAACCATCAGCAATGAAGAATCTTCAGCTATTTAATGGTTTATTTCAAACCTTTTATACGTTCAAACAGAGACTCTTCGGCTGGCAGTCTGGATAAGGCATTAGGTGGGAGAAGCCAGCCTCTGCGAGCGTGAAGGCTGGAACCAATCGGCCAACTGGAGCAACCTCCACACTCACACAGACAATCAGTAACTCAGCCAGCCAAACTCACCTGCAGCAGATCACACACTCATGAGTGCCATCAGCACGACGGAGAGAGATCGACAAGACATGCACATTACAGGAGATTACTGCAAGCACATGCAAAAAAAAAAAAACAACATAGAAAATGTTGATATAACCTTAGAGTTGTGTCACAGATGCTCATCTGCAGCAGACTTCATGTAAGAGGATCATGTAGAGTTGTGAGCTATCGGTCATGATAAGAGAGACATGAAGCAGAGCTGTGGCTGCTTGCAGGAAACAACACTTGAGCAAATATATTGCTCCAGCCTGGTTCTCAAAGCCACAGGGCTCAATCTTGAGCTGCTGCAATAAACCACAGAATTATAAAAGTTTGCCTGTTTTTGGTTTATTTCCACGAAGTTGCTTGATACAATTTGTTGTTCAAAAACCAGATCAATCGCTTGGTTTCACTGATATCATGCTCAATTATTGTTGGAGATTCTAGGTGAATGATCTCTTGCCGATGATGATGATGCTGTGATTTCGTGTGAGGCAATATGTATGAAAATATGTACTATTCTCACAACAGGAGGTCAAATAATTTAGAAACTGAGACAAAAAGATAGAGTCAAACATAATCTATGTATGGTGAACAGCACAGTTAGTATTTGATTTTTGGTTGCAGAGTGTATCGTAATAAATCAGTATTATACGTGTTTGTGTGTCTTTGGAGCTTTTTAGAAGAGCAAACATGCTGTATCACTCCTAACCAGCAGAGGGCAGCATTATACTTAAAAACGCAACAGGACAGACCTTTGAGGAAACTAGATTTCATCTGAGGGAGTCAGCCTGACCTGACCTTACTTGTGGGGACAAAATGCAGGTCCCCATAATGTCAATTAAATTTTGGGGTGAAGACTTTGTTTAAGGTTAAGGTAAGTCTCCAGAAAATGAAAGTAAGTCTACATAATGTCCCCAAAAATGATGGAAACTTGACTGTGTGTGTGTGAGTGTGTGCATGTCTACATCCTTTACTTTTGTTCTCTTTCTATGTAGACTGAACCTAAAGAGATAGGAAACCCTGTAATAGTAGATTACATCTGATTTATATAAATCTAAAAATCAAAAAGAATATAAATATGCAACAAGGTTTTCTGAGTTTTTCCTACTGTGACATGTCAAAATGTTTTCTGTGAAAAAGGTCAACCGTCACAGTCCAAAGATTTAAGTACTGCCATAAAAAAAAAAAAACATGTTGCAAAAAGAAAACCACAGTGTGCCAAATAAAAAACAAAACAAAACATGAAATTATAAATAAAAATGTTTGGGTAAGAAAGAAAAAGTAAAATATATGAATAAAATACATAAATCTAAATAAATAAAGTATTCAAAACAATTATGTCTGTCGCACATAAATAGTGTTAAAGTCAATTCAGCCTCTGGTCTTCATGAAATGAGTTAAATCTAATTGTCATTGCAGCTGTATGGAATTGAGTCTGTATACCTAGAATAAAAAAATGCATTAAAAACACAAAGATTTAAGATTATATTTACACTAAAATAAGGTTAACCAGTGAATTTGTCCCTGGTGGCTTGACTACATTACATTACACTGCACTGCATGAGGATATGTGTGTGCCATCTCTGGCTTATCTCGTGAAAATATCTGGATAGCGTCCTGTGAAGATGCACTTCGATTCCCAGGGAAGTCTATTAAGAAACAGGTGGTCTACAAAGACAGAAAACATCTGGTGAACACATGAGAAACCATGGCAACTGCACATGTTTTGCTGCTCAGTGTTTGCGACACAACAAAAAATGTGCCAATCCTTCACCTGGAGCCATGAATATTTAATACCAACAGGCCCGCAGCCACACAGTAACATACGTGTGGATCACCTTATTACTATTAAGTAGCCGTGATTGGTCCTTGTTTGCCTCATACGTCTTGTTGACAAGCTGCATCATTTCTTATTCATTTATACAGATTGTAGAGCAATGCATACCTCTGTCACGACACACTTGGCTATGTCTCTCACTCTTCAAATACTAGGGTGAGAACTTGGATTATTGTTAAGGTAAGTCTACAGGAAGTTCATGTAAGTCTATGTAATGTCCCCAAAAGTGATGGAAACCCAACTCTGTGTGTGTATGTGTGTGGCTCTGTGTGCAGCATCACAAGATAAAGACACAAACTGAGGCCAGTTGATACAAAAAGACACCCAGCAGTGGCAGCAGTGCAGCCAAAATGATTCAATAAATGAGAGAACAAAGTCACAGTACAAAGCTTTGTGAAGCCAACTGTTGTGTACTTCAAAGTCTGGCTAATATCAAAAACAAGGCCAATGGGGCTGCCGGCAGTCAGAACATATTCTGTGGCTTATGGAAAGATCTGGCAATTAAAAGCTTGTTGCTTCGTCTAAATGGAGGCTTCTTGTCAAGTATACGTAATGTTTACTGGCAAGAGAAAAACTAATGTTCCACCAGTGGGCTGAAACGTGCAGCTGACTTTCAATTCATCAAGTGGAAATACGGCCTTGCAGAAAGTCTGTGGCCCTGATGTGGCCTCTTTCAAAGGATCTCATACACATCTGTGTTATGATGTCACATTTAGCATTGCTCGGACCCTCTGTGGGGTCTTAGAAGAGACATTTCATATGTGATTCATATTTTGCAGATTAAAATTTGACATAGAAAATCTGTGATTACTTGATAAAATCGTCTGCTTTGTTATAATTTGAGCGGCCCAACAGTCTATGAAGGGATTTTGATGACATTAAAATGCTTCTTTCATGTTTTTTGGGTCAGGGTTAGGGTCTTTACAGGTTAGCATTACACAGTGCATTTGTCTTTACAACATAGCCCAGTCTGCCTTTTCAACAAAGTAGGTGCACACCATAAAGTCTCAGTGACAGACGTGTTTCAGTTTAAAAACTCTTGACTGTAAATCCAAAAAAAAAAAAAAAAAAAAAAAATCCCAGATAAAATGAATTTGATGCACTAATCATTCATCTGATAATGTTCATACATTGCCAGAGAACAAAGGTAATTTCTTTGAACTCCATTAAAGAGTCAGCTCTCTCGTGTTGTTGTGGTTACCTCGATCACATGACAGGATTGTGAGCAGGATATCCTCATTAAAAAAAAGGCATCCTCCTCTAATTGCTTAGCTTTGTGACTTCCTGGACAACAAGCGTCCATATCCTCACACCCACCAAACATCCTCTCTGTAGTGTTCACAATAATGGGCTGACTCATCTCTGAAGGCAGATCATGGAAATGTCTCATTGTATTCAGTTCTATTGTTGTCATCTGTGTCTCTGTGACCTTATTCTTCTTCACTTTGCTCACAGGCACGTTGTTGCTTTGCACTGTATTTCCCAGCAATGCATTTTGAACTATGCTCACAGATTTCACAGAGCTTCAGACAATCATGTGACTAATGATCACAACTCACCAGAAAACCAAACCGTTGGATAAATGAAGTGGAGGAACAACTTTGTTAATCAGATCTTGTGGGGCCAAAAATGTGAGACTGGAGTAAAATGTCAGACTCAGCATGTTGACATATATTTTAACATCTATCGTTTTATCATGCAAATTTGTTTATATACATATGTATAAAAAAAAAAAGTTATATTTTGTTTGTTGAAAAACAAAACAGACTTATAAAATGTCCATTTGTGGTCTTTATGGTGGTTGTGTGCTGAACTGTTTCCTGGCCAGTAACACTGACTTCTTTTGTACACATCAGTCAAACAAAATATATTAATTAGTGCTCTTTAGAAGTTCTGGTAAGTGGATTTGTGTGTGTGTGTGTGTGTGTGTGTGTGTGTGTGACACCAGGTATTTATCAAACAAAAATCAGACAAAAATCTGTTTACATGGTCACATTGTGGGGACTCACCTGCCTTATGGGGACAAAATGCAGGTCCCCTTAATGTAAGTCATTAAATTTTAGGGTGAAGACTGAAGATAGGGTTACAGGTTAGGTAAGGTCAGGTGTCCCCACAAGTCACAAAAACCAACGTGTGTGTGTGTGTGTGTGTGTCTGAGCACACAGAAGTAGCTAGTACAAGTACATTAAATTAAAGGACACAAAGTACAGTATAAAATAAAACATATTTCCATTATAAAACAGTGGGAATATATACTTTCTGTTACGTTTCTAAACATAAAGATCTATTAAGTAAATGAGAGCAAACTTAAATATAAAATAAACATTTTCACTTGGGAATACTGTCCACAGCCAGCCTAGCCGTTTCCCCCTGCTTCCACTACTTATGCTAAGCTAAGCTAAAAGACTCCTGTCTTGATATTTAACAGACAGATATGAAAGTGGTATCGATCCTCTCATCAAACTCCCGGCAAGAAAGCGAAATTTCCCGAAATGATGGACTATCATTTAAGGTGATTTTTATCAGAGACAAAAGGAGGAGTATTTGAGTTGTGTAAGCGCTCATAAAACAGTCTAAGAAGCAGGCACTCAGTTAAAGCATAACACAATTATTAAGACGCTTCAGCTGAAAGCAAAAGGATTCATATCAGTCCGATCGTCACATTTCTGAGAGCTTTTCATGTTCTGAAACACAAACAGGCTGATGTTCACCTATTTTTAGCTCACAGTGGTGACTCTTCTTTTAAGCACCTGAGTATTATCATTTGTTTTTTCTCGCATCAGTCTTCACAGTTTGACTTTAGTGGCTGTTTTGAACATTTCCTTTACCTGGTCAGCCATAATATCCCTCCCAGACCTTTTATGAAATGGCTCACTTCCTGCATGCAAAATTAGCTTTTTGCCCCAACATAGAAAAAGCCTAATGAAGTGGTTATACGGACCTACCTTACATTAAAACTGAAGAAATTAGGCCCCAAGACATAGATATTGAGTGCACATCATAAACATGAGTGATGATAAAAGCATTACTGTGAAGGTAAAACAGACGCTCTCTTTGGATGCAAATAAAAAAGCTAAATAAAGGCTAAAAGAGAGAGAGAGAGAAAACAGCTCTGTGTCATCTCTTCCAAATGAAAAGAACAAGGTGCTTACGAGGATGTAGTTAAGATAATGAACCATTCGAAAGAGATTTACATTTCTTCTTGTTACTGTTCCATCTTTTGATTGTTGAAAGTGTCTAATTATGTTACAAAATCTTAGAATTAGCTGAAGTTACTTTATTGTCTGTCTCAAGAGGATATGTGGAGTTTATGTGGCTACGTGGTGTCTAATGGGAGAGAGCTGTGGCAGCATCTCAGAACAAATGAAACACCTTTTTGATGCCTGTTGTGAAAGATCTCATCTATCGATCTCAGATGCAGCTACAGTTCTTTCAGCCTAAATAAATAAAGCCAGTAGTACCTTTTTTATTACAGATCAACGATTCAAGTTAAATTCTCCTCACTTCTCTGTTTTCTAAATATAAACTCCGTCATACACATTCCTGTCCCAGATACATTATAGCTCTACTCCACATTACACATTATTAAACTGTCAGTCCTCATCAGGTGGATTGAGGATGCCTCAAAGGCAGAAATGTCCCTTATTTGTCATTCGCACCCATGAGATTTCATAGAAAGAGATTAAAATAGGAAATGTGGGAGTACAGTTTGTTTTATTGGACATACTGTTCATTATCGTGCATTTATATCCTGCACAATGGGCTGAACTTTGGTTTAAAAGGAGCACAGACAGGTCTCTTTTTGAGCACGATCTCCAGGAAAAGGAGAAACTAAACGAGCAGAAGGATTTTATTTGGACTTCACGTCCTAAGCTGTAAACATCAAACAGAAGAACAGAAGACATGGAGCCAGTTTGTGATTAAACGTAATGTCCAACTCACTGGCCGAGGCCTCTGTTTGGAACTGTGAGCTAACCTCAGGCAGAGGTGGAATAAAGCCGAATTATCTCGTTTGGTGAAATATTTTTAACCCGAGCGTGAGGTCTGTGGGTGATGGGAATCTCGTGGCTGCTAATAAACTACATCAGGAAATCTGCTCTTATGTGTGAGAATGGCAGCAGGGAATGTGTTTGTGTTTGCACCAGTGGTGGAAAAAGTCCTCAGAACTTTAAGGTAGCAATACGCCAGTGTAAAAATCCTCTTATTTTCCAAAAATGTTTCTTGAATTGAAGTACAAAATTGGATTATTGGATCATTAGGTGCATCACTAAAATCTACTTTGTTAGGCTAACAACTGCACAGATGTCAAATAAATGCAGTGTACTGAAAGGGACAATATTTCCCTGTGAGTAGCACAAAATGGGAATACTTAAACCTGCATTAACAGATGTTTTTTGCCGCTCAGGGGCAGGAGAAACAAGCTGCGAACACAACAGTGACATATTATCAAGTTGATAAAGAGCACATTTTAGCAAACAGTCGCTTATTTACACCTCCTGCAGACACAGAGGAACATTCGCATTCATTTGTTGTCTTGTTTCTGTCCTGCCACATTAAGGCTTGTCTCGTCAGCTGCGTGCATGTGGCAATCCCGGAAGGTTGCATAGAAAAGCTCAGTGAAGCGGCTGTGTGCTACTCTTTAATGAGGCATAGTGATTAACTTGATGTACATTTGCCAAACCAGTTGGTTAGCTTTCAGCTGAAAAATACAGTTTGGAAACATGATAAAGCAGAAATCTTACCTTTCTGGCATTTTGATGTTTGGCCGCTGGGGGGAAAACCAGCCACTACAACTGCAGTTCTCACCAGCCATCATGTATCGGGGTGTTTTCCATTCTTTGGCCTCAGGGGGGCAGTAATGAGCACATTACAGTTTGGCACACCACAACGAAGCGAAGAAGCTGCTGCACTAGAAAACTTATTTGGACAAAAAGGTGGAATTTTTGCACCACTGCAAGAATTTTCAAACAGTATTTTTAAGTTTCATAAGAGGAAACACTTCAAGGATGTCGACTAAGCAGCTGGTTTGGCAAAGGCACGTCTGATTAACCACCTAGCCCCTAGACTGGGCTAGTTTCTGTCCACTTGATGAATATATGTCCAATATTCGCTTTCCTTTTACTGCCGCTTCACGTGGGAATTACGTTTATGAGCCTGAACCAAAACATTGGTTGTAAAACTGCAACAATGAGCTGAAAGCTCTGCGTGTGGCTGAGGGGAGTTTTCTGTGGGTTCTTCACTACGAGTAACACTGATTAGTGCAGCTTTAAGTAAAGTACAACTACCTCAAACATTTTTTTTCTGGTGTGTAGACATGCATAATGAGCATTTTCACAACAAACAGCACCCAGAGAAGCACTCTGGGAATTTGCATGAATAACCAACTTTGAATTCTCACTGCTTTGCTTTCCTGACTTAAGTCAACACAGCCCCGTTCCCTCCATTTCTGCAATGTTCTCTGTGCCTGAATAATTCAATGTTGCTCACTGTCTACTCCTGTTGTGTACTGCATGGTTAAGAACCAGTGAAGGGGAAGGCTCAATGCATGGGGACAGGCCTTGTTTTCTGCGCCTGCAGCCAAGCGTGTGTCTTATGTAAGGGCCGTGCATGTGTGTGTATGCGTGTGTCCAACATCCACTGCATGACAGCTCCTGTCGCTTTGTCATCGTGTGTCTTCCCATCCTTACTCTCACTTTCCATGTGTTATGACCTCACTGACACCCTAATTTTTAATGAGCGGTTGAAACAGCTTTCTGTTGTGATATTTCATTTTCTGTCATTCCGTTGTCGTTCTGAGGCTCTCTCTCGTTCCGTGTTTCCATATCTGCCTTCAGCTCTTTATCTCTCGTCCCAACCCCCACTCTCTCCTTGGTCCTCTCTTAACAAGCAGACATTTTGACAAGACAATCATGATTACCATTTTTAGACTTCTTAAGGAGCAATTCATTTTGGCAATTATGTGTTTCCATCATCATTTTTTACATGAGCAAATGTTGTCTGTGTGCACACCAAACGTGAAGATTGTACTCATTAAAATGTAACTGCTGCTCACTGCATCTATTACAGGTTTCTCCAAAAGAGAAGATTTGAAGCTTGTATCCTGTGAGACATCTGGAATATGAGGATTCAGCTGTAACTCCTGCATTATTTAACAAACCCTCCAGTCATCTGATCCTTCGCAGGTGTACATGAGTCTGTTTCTCATGATTTTACACAGCACAAACACTGTGCCTCAGATGTTTCTCAGAATTACAAACAGCCACTGGATTCATCTTTGTGTCAATACGCTTTGTATTCCACATCAAGAAGTTGTTTATCTGCCTTCTCAGGCTGTCTGGTAATGAACAAATCCTTTTCACAGGGTTAAAAAAACTGCTTTTCAATACGCTTGATCTGATGCATTCATCAAGTGTACAGCAATATAGCTAAACTCAAATTAAGAACACAGTGTGTGCAATGCAAAGTCAGGGCTTGTGAGTATTTTTGCTTTGTTTGTTTTTTTGATGTGAAACAGAAATAAATTTTCGCTAAACTCCACTGACCAGCTGTTCAACTGTGTTGCACTAATCTGTCTCACATGCACAAGAAGGTAACTGAAGGCATCAGCCAGTACACACACTGCAGGCTGACTGTACTTCACTATAATGGTTATAGTCCATATTTTTTGGAATAACAATGTAAGAAATGACAATGTAAAAACAATGTAAAATAGGTCGAATTTAAAGAGAATTATCACCCAAATCTGCTTCTCACCTTGACTTTACAGAGCTTCAGTTTGAGTTCATTGTTTAGCTGCAAACTTACTGTTTCGGTTCACTCTCACAGCTCTCATGGCATTGTTTTTTTTGGCCACAGCAGGCAGCTGTTTCCCTAAAAACAAAACAAAACAAAACAAAACAAAACAAAACAAAACAAAACAACTGTACTACCTGTACAGTACCTGTTTAGCACCAATCTCCGTGTGTAAGAGAGTATTTTGAATGATGTGATTCAATGAAACACCCTGAACTATCCCACCACGGTCTCCAACGACAGCTTTGATGCAGTATATTTTATTCTTTGACCGCCATGACAGATCAATACAGTGTTTGACTTGCTAGTTAATGTTTAATTGCTGTGGATTGATTGTGGACTCGTGGCATTCCTGAGCTTTGGACAGCCAATTACTGTCACTCATAAAGCTAAACATACTCTCTGTTACACAATTCTGGAGGAACTGCATTCATTATTTCACCAGTTGCGGCTGCAGGCTCTGCCTTTAAGTACCACTCAAAGTCAGGCTTTTCTTATCTGTCTTAACAAAGTGACTACGTATGTGTTTCTGTTTACATTCTATTCTTCCCAAAGAAACAGTCTGTTTGAATTGCTGAATCTTGTTTAGAGTCACCAAAATGAACAGAGAGCTGAGCCTCAAGTGGAATTGGTGTGTACATATGAAAAGACAATGTCGGACTCCATAGTTTTCTCTGGGCCGCTGCCAAATCTGACCAGCGATGACATGTTTAGCCGCATGTCATTATTCAATTGCTGGCTGTCGAGGTGGTGTCCAGCAAAACGATGTGGGCTTCACTGATAATTGGCAGGCTTTCTGGGGAAGACTTGGTCTGGTTAGGAGAGACGACATCATCCCACTTTGGATGAAGCAGCTCTCATCTCTAGAAATCTGACCAATTTTATTGGAGAACCAAACCCGTGACAACTCACTCAGTTGGGACCAGGAAGTAGAGCTGCAGTCCTACACGCTTCTCTGCGCTTCCATTAGAGCAGTTATCCACCCAAAACCCCATAGAGTCTGTGTCTGTCCCCTGACCATGTAAACTAATTAAATCAAAAATGAGTGAATATCAGACCATAATATTGATTTATTTTGCCTGACTGAAACCTGGCTGTGTCATGAAGAGTATGTTAGCCTAAATGAAGCTACTCCTCTGAGCCATATTAATACTCAGCGGCCAAGAAGGAGGCGGAGTTGCAGCCATTTTTAACTCAAGCCTATTAGTCCACCCTCAACCTAAACTCAAGTATAACTCATTCGAAAGCCTTGTTCTCCACATCAAACCTGAAAAAGAGTGCAGCCAGTTTTATTTGTTATAGCGTACTGCTCTCCTGTTCTCATTCTGAATGAATATATTCATATTTCTGAGTTTCTATCAGGCTTGCTCCTTAAAACAGATAAAGTAATTATTGTAGGTGATTTTAATGTTCACGTCGACGTCGATAATGATATCCTTAGTACTGTGTTTATCTCATTATTAGACTCAGTCGCCTTACGTTTGGTGTACAAACTCTGTTGTCAAACCTTGTTCTGACATATGGCATTAAAATTGAACACTGTGACAGACCAAGAAGACAGACATGAAAGACTTTTTCACAAATAAAGATTTATTTGCACAAAAATTAGTCAATACATAAAAGTTCTGGGCCCATAAAAGAGGTCAAGTAAACAGAACTTAACTCAGGCTATTATAACTTAAACAGAAAGTAAATGAACAGATTGAACAGAAACAAACTTACCAAAATCTACCCAACAAGCTCAACACAAAGGGGAACATATATACTGGCTGGTCAGACCATTTGTGAGACAAAGGGGATATCAAAAACACATATTTCCAGCTAGACTACAAATAAAATAAAACAGCACAACCAATCTGTCAGTCAGTCATTGAAATAATCTACCTAAACAAAAACACTAAAAACCCAACTGTAATTTAAAGAAATAAAGAAAATCCTAAACTAAACCTTCTGAATCCCCCCTGATGCTGCAGGCACTTGGTACAGTCCAATTGGACACTTCCTGGATTTAGTAGCTCTGTTCAAGTAGCCGCATGCTTTGCTCAGGCCTGGTCAGATGTCCCGACAAACAGCAGCCGGACCCCTAACACTGGTAACTCAAAAGATAAACCATTCAAACTTAAGGCACACAAAACTGCAGTATGACTGTACAGCCACACCCACAAATTAAAGCAAACTTCATGAAAAGTTGAAAGGAAATGGCATTCCACCAATTTGGAAGAATTTCGTTCGTTTGTTCAGTGCTAGAGCAGCGCATAACTGTTCACTAATAGAGGAAAGTAAGAACAATTCCAGGTTTCTCTTCAGCATCGTAGCCAGGCTGATGGTCATACTTTTGTTGAACTATGTATCCCTTTAGCCCTCAGTAATCACGATTTCATGAGCTTCTTTAATGATAAAATTCTTACTTTTGGAGACAGAAACTTTCCTTTTTTAAAGGTTACGTAAGGGCTGGCTCAGGCTTGCGTTAGACCAGCCATTAGTTATGCTGCTGTAGGATTAGACTGTCAGGGGACTTCCAATGGTACACCGATCTCCTCTGTTCTTCTCTTCCTCTGCATCTGTACACTCCCTCTCTCTCTCCTTCTCCCTCTCCCAACCAGAGGGCAGATGGCCGCCCACCCAGAGCCTGGTTCTTCTTGAGGTTTCTGCCTGTTAGAGGGTAGTTTTTGCTCGCTACTGTCGCCAAGTGCTTGCTCATGAGGGAAATGTTGGGTCTCTGTAGACAGAGTTTGGTCTGCACCAGCTCTATATGGAAAGTGTCCTGAGACAACTTCTGTTGTGATTTGATAATTGAATTGAATTGATAATTTCCTGACTCTCCTCAGGACTTGATTGGCTTGGCTGACATGTCACTCACTCTCTTGTTGAAACAGTGAAAAGAATAATTAACATTTTTGGGAAATATGCTTCTTGCTGGGTTAGATGAGAAGATCAATACCATGCTTCTCTTCTGAATATACTGTAAGGCCACAGGCAGCAGGTGATTAGCTTAGCATAAAGGCTGAAGTAGCTAGCCTGGCTCTGTCCAAAGGTAACAAAACCCAACTCCCAGCACCTCTAAAATCCCTAAATATGTTACATATTGTGTTCGATCTGAACTGTAATGACAAATCAGAGTTTTATAGGAGGTAATGTACTGAACAATTTCTTGGCAGAGTACTGCTGTCTGTAGCTTCATATTTACCATTCAGGTATGAGAGTGATATCAGTCTTATCATCTCAGGTTCAATGGTTCAATGTCTGGCTCCTACTGCACACGTGTCAAAGTGTCTTTGGGCAAAGCACTGAACCCAGTTAGACTGTTTTTAGAAGTAGTTTAAGTTTGGGGTACATCTGAGATTCTATTAAAGCCGTGTTTTGTGCAGTAAGAAAGCACAATGTCAGATGTTTTTTTCTACTTGTATTCTATAGATTTTGACATACTGGTATGTTGGATGTCATTACCACTTATTGATGTCCTAACTGTTTCAGGTGTTTGGCTTCCCTTTTGACTGGTTGCTACAGCGTTTAGCTTTAGCGTGAAGATGTTGCTGTGAATGTAACGCCTGATGAAGGTCCATGACGTTGAACAAAGGTCATAAAAGCAGCACTGACAGGGTGCGGAAATGCAACTTTTTCTTGAATTTCAGTGCAGCAAATTGTAAGACAACACTCAGACAAAGCTTTTTATGTATGGAGCCAAGCTTTCAGAAGGTGGTTTGATCACAGTGCTATATGTAAGAAACAGTGTTCACCTCACCAGTCAGAGCGAATCGGTGCCCCGGATGTGTGTCACATTCAGTGGCCTGCAGCTGGTGTTCTCCCTACTGAGAATGTCATGTGACGTATGACTGGCAGCACAGAGTCCACTTTGTAACACAGAGTAAATGATAGTTGTGTACGTTGTGTGCACCATACACAGATGCACATGAATGAAGTTAGCATAGACCCCATGGGGAAAATAGACAAATGGCCATATTCTAGTTGTTTACCATCGATATAATAAGCAGGAGAGGTAAAAGTAACACAGTTGAGTCACCGTGAACACTACCAGCACTTAACATTGAGATGAAATGGGATGGAAAGCTGCCTTTCATGCACTGCTATCCAGGCCACTGCCCTCACAGACCGTGGTAGAGTGCCAGTTACTTTATCTGAACAGGCAGGAAACACAGCGAGCCTTTCTTTCCCCTGCAGAGACATGTGTTTCTCACCTGATCCCTCCATGCTATATCCAATCTGCAGAAGCCCCAGATATTTGCATTAGTGTAGATAATGTTCCTGTCAGACACCGACAAATGTTCCATGCTTAGCTTCTTTTTAGGGCTGTTGAAGGAAACCTTATTTCACCTAAAAAATGTCAACTTTTCAAGCACTACAGACGATACTCACAATTACGCAATGGCAATTTCATGCCTAAATCCAAAAATAATTACCACGAAATTATGTCTGAGCTTGTCAAAACAACAAACTGTTTGAATACATCCCTTGTGCAAATATACGAGCAGACAATAAATTTGCGAGACAGTTTTGTGTCTCTCTAAGCCTTTGTGAAGGTGAGGTTTATAAGTCAAAAGGGTGCAACTCTGAGTCACGTTGGGTGACTTCTTCACGTTGATCAGTCATTCTGTGCTTCAGCAGGAAGAGGTTTACAGGAACACGATGGAAGTTTAAACTGTTTAAAAAGTTATTTCTGAAGTTTCTACTTCAGATGTATGCTTCAAAATTCACTTGTGGAAAGGTGACCAAACAACATCCTCTGGAAAGACCAAACAGTCTTCTACCTCTTAAATTAACTCAAAATAGACGCATTACAGGCAACTGCCTGGGCCCCTAACAGTACATTCATATATGTGCTGGGTAGTTTTATCTCTATTAATCTGTCATGTTTTATGGTTGGTTATTTGTTTTGTATCAAAGTAACCTACATATACTCAAGTACTGCATTCAATCATAGTTTGGGTGTATTTGTACTTTACTTGAATATTTATATTTTATGTAGCCTACAGGTTGTTCAGATACAAATTTACACATAATCAGCAAATATGATGTGATGTGTTACTAGAGATGAAATTACCTTAAACAGACTTGAAATAAATGTAAGTACATTGTGCTGTTTGTACTTCTGGATGAATATCATCAGCAGTAAAGCTGAAACCTTCAGCCTACAAATCACTAAATTTGTGTCTGCCTATAATGACAACTACAACTAATGCAAATTCTGCTAAAACCGTACTTTAATTGTGCTCTTTGGTATGTATATGTGCGAAATACTAAAATGCTGTTGAGAAAATGAACATAAACACAGCAGAAATTCCGTTCTGAAACATATGCCCTGAATTTATATGTCAGTAAAAAAAATAACAGAAACAAGTGTCTCTTCATAAAGTTCACTCCTGAGTTTATGGCTCTGTTACATCACTGCTGGTTTGGAGTTTGAACCAACAACCCTCATGAACCTGCAGCTCTGTTGTGCTCACAGGGGAGCGGGTCTCTGTGGTTCTGTGGTGCGGTTCTATTATTTATGAATAATGACTAACGGCTGGAGCTCCTGGGGGATTAGACGCGCAGATCGCTGTAATCCGTTTGGAAACGCGTGCGGGCCGGCCGGCTGGGAGGGGCTTTAGGACCCGGTAGGTGTGGGGTCGGCTCGGATTTTCCCTCGTGGAGAAGCAGCTGGACGCATGCGCTCCAGTTCTACTATTTCTCATCCACAGTGCAGCAGCAAATAGGATGAATTTATCGTGGTACCTGCTTAAAGGCGCCGCCGGTTGTATGAACAGCCCAGCCTGCTTACGGGATAGGTGAAGGAAACAGTGTGTTTCTCCTCTGGAAAGTTTGACAAAAGGGAAAATACTCGCCAGAGCTGGAGGCAGAACAAGCAGATTAATGAGCAGAAGAGTATTTGAATGCAAAGCGGACAATCAGAGAGCGGATTAGACCCCACAGCGAGGAATCAGAGCGTGTGCTGTCAAAGATGCGGAAACAACAACAGAAGCAACAACAACAATCCGGATTTTGATCCATCGGGGTGTTTACACTGGGAGCAGCATGCCTTGGCTCAGGAGAAGGGTGAAAATGTTCCAACTTGGAGTAGCACCCGAACACCCTGAAGTTTTCCGTCTGTTGGGACTATCTCTATGCATCGGCTGATTTTACACCATTCCTCGGGACTAACGGGTTCGGACCTGATTCATCATGTCAAAAGTCATCCAGAAGAAGAACCACTGGATCACCAAGGTGAATGAGTGCGCGGTTATCCGCGACGCGCACGGGGAGCTGAACGTGGAGCTGCGTGGCGGAGCGGAGAATGGAGAGTTCCCATACATCGGACAAGTTCGAGAGGATGCTGTGCTTTACCAGGACGGTAAACTCTGCGAGGGGGAGCTGCTCCTGGATGTGGAGGGGCTGTCTGTGTCTGGATTACCCCTCTATGACATTTTAAATCTGATTGACTGCTGCAAAGGTCCCGTCAGGTTGAAAACTGTGCGTCAAGGTAAGAGGAAACTGTAAGAAGTCATTATCAGGCTACAGTGTGTGTGTGTGTGTGTGTGTGTGTGTGTGTGTGTGTGTGTGTGTGTGTGTGTGACAGACGGATGTGTGTGTGGGAGATTAACACTCACGCACAATAAGGGGAGAAATCCTAGGGGAAGTTGTTTTATAATTGCCATGTGGGGCAGCATTAGAAGCACACAACAAAATGGTGATGCTTGTGAAGTCGGGCGGACGAGCGGTGCTGCATGCTGCTGCTCATCTTCTCTCCACAGCAGCCTGGAGTTTTCTCAGGCTTTGACGGGAAGCTGCCCTGACAGTCCTCCTGCCCTCATTTGTCTAACATCGCTAAACCCTCTGTGGGTCAGACCTGCGGGGTCACAGATTAGGCCACTTACAGTGACAGCAGCTCCAGAGCTTCATCTACACCCAGCAGCGCACAGTCTGCTGCCAGTTCACTGCTCTGACATGAGAAGGTCCAAACTTTTGATACCTAACTCTCTCTGTCTATGAGCACCTGACTTTATGTGGCTTATTTGTGATTTTCTGTTCAGATAGATCCAATCAACAGTTCAGCATTTAGCACTACAGTACTTCTGTCAGAAGGCTGCAACTAATAATCATTATCAATGAGTAGCTGGTCTGTGAAACGTCAAAAGTGTAAAATTTTTATTGACAACTTCACAAAGTCCAATGTGGTGTCTTCAGATGTCTTGTTTTGTCCAACCAGCGGTCCAAAACTCAAAGATATTCACTTTACTACAATATATGACAAAGAGAAGCAGCTGGAATCTGAAAATGTGGAACAGTGACTGTTTTTGCTTGAAAAATGACTAAAACAACTATCAAAGTAGTTGCGACTAATTAATGTTTGGTTGCATCTCATCCTGATTTTCATTGTTGATTAATCTGCTGATTATTTCCTCAATTTAGTGATTGTTTGGTCGATAAAATGTCAATCAAGTGTTTCTTAAAGACCAACATGGTGTCCTCAAATGTCTTGTTTTGCCCACAGCCAAAAGACATTCAGTTTACTCCCATAGAAGAATGACGCTACCAGAAAATATCCACATTTAATAAGCTGGAATCAGAGAATTTTGACTTTTTGTTCTTAAAAAGTCAAACCGATTCACTGATGATCAAAACAGTTGCAGATTAATTAAATAGTTGACAACTAATCGGCTAATCGCTGCAGCTCTAAGTTGATTAATCACCTGATCATTCCGGCTCAGCCTGTTTCTGTAAAAGTAACGTTTGTTTAGGTTAACTCAGGGATGCTTTGTGTGTGAGAGCAGGACACCACTCATGGGCAGCTGGGGTTATTTCTAGAAGTGCTCCCTGTGTGTCAGATGAGCTTGACCCATTGCCCACGGTCTGCTGCTTCCGCATCTGTCTGAGAGACAGCTCGAGGGAGAAGGATGCAGCCACTGACTCAAACTTTGCCTTTTTTTGTCTCAGAGTCTCCAGCATGTTGTGTGTGTGTGTGTGTGTGTGTGTGCGTGTGTGTGTGTGTGTGTGTGTGGTGTTTTTGTTGTCTTCATCCTGGCCAGATCTGGATATTGTGCGATGCCTGAGCGGATGCAGAAATTTCTTCAAATTTCCATCAGCATCTGTATGTTTCACCTCATGCGTCTCTTTCCACACACTCACGTTCACTCCCTGGCTCACACATACTTGCACAATATTTGACAAAGCTTGCTGTGCCTCCTCTCTGGGGAAATCATTAACTGTGTTATATAACAGCAGTTCAGTTTCAGTGTAGCATCGTTGCTTTTCTCTTGTATGTCCATTAGTGGCTGCACAGTGGACGCTTGACCTCTGGAGCTGAAGTCTCGACCCCTGGGACGAGAGCTCAGCACTGACTCTGCTCTGCGCTTGCAGAACAGCCGTTTGCTCGACATATGATCGGACCGGGCTCGCACCATGGGAGAGTTTTCATGTCTATAATCAGTTTTCTAATTATTCTGAACTCCAATGGAAACACTGTGCTTGTGAACACTCGCGCAGCGCCCTCACTGTATACATGAAGGATATCCTGAGTCGTCTTTGTGGCTTTTGTTCGTAGTTTCTTGCACAAGTCAGCAGATTCTCCTTGTTTGCAATTATAAGAGAGGGATATTCTTCATCTATCTGAGTAGCTCACAAGACCTCCATTGTGCCTCTGTTGGGCTCCTGTGCAGAACCGGCTGGGGAAGGCGGTCCAAGCCATTCCAGACCAGGTGACAGCCTGTGTGTAGGCACAGATCGGATCTCCCTCTCCTTTCCTCTCCAAAGAGCTGTGGGTCATATTACAGGAGGCCACATCACCTCAGTACTGGAGGTGGAAACTCTATCGGTGTGTGCAGGTAGGCAGGTCGTTGCCGTGGTATGCTACAGCCCCACAGGTGTGTCGCTACCGCTGAGGAATGCAGAAAGAAAACCGCCTTAGTGAAGTCTGCACATTCCTGTGGAGAAGGTGGGATATTAAACTCTGGTGGTTTTGTGTCTGGGTTTTTTTTTTTTTTATTAAGCTCTGTAAATAACACTTCAAACTGGAGAGGAGTAAAGGAGATGAGAGAGAGGTTGTTATTTACACAACAACTGTAGAATAATACTCTGGAACAAATAATTGTGGCACCTGATTTAGATTTTATTTTAATCTTAGCCTTTTGATGAAAATGTTTTAGTCCATTTTTTATTCATTTGGTTTTTGTTTAATCAACAAAAACAACACACAACACAAAGGATAGCGGACTGAAAGTTACATCCACGTCCAAAGCACTTAATGTCACGTTAGCTTAGCTTTTTAATGTCTGCGTGCTGCTGACATATTTTTGTGGTCTGTCTCAGCTGTTTTGTGGTCGCTTCTTCTTCTAATTCTCAGGGGACTGTAGAAGAATTTAGCCCATAAATCTGTTTCTTCCGAGAATCCGATATGTCAGACAACATATTACTGACAGAGACGTAAAGTTACTGAAAGCGAGATGCTTGTTATTCACAGCTAAGTCAACTTCTAAAAAAGAGATATTTTGGGCTGTTTTACTAATCAGGTGCAGAGCAGTGGTGTGTGGAACTCTACTGGAAGTGACGGTATCCTTTCAAAGTGCAAGTCGTATTCAATCTGAATTGGACTTGGAATCATTTTGGTTGAAGTACAAAGAGGTAGTACTTTCAGGCGTATTTAGACTCTGACCCACCAGTGTAACTCTTGTGTCCTCATCAGTTGAATCATTGGTCGTTGTCTTAAAAGCTGCAGCGATTAGTTGATTAACGGATTAGTTGTCTACTGTTAAATTAATCAGCAGCTATTTTGATCATTGATTAATTGTTTTGAGTCATTTTTCAAATAAAAATAGTCAAATTCTTCTCAAATGTGAATTATTTTCCGGTTTCTTTAGTCCTCTATGACAGTAAACTGAATGTCTTTGGGTTGTGGACAAAGCAGGATGAAACTTTTAGTGAGCAGCTGATACCATCTGCGTACCGGTAAAGATGCAAAGATTGTGCATCAGGTCACACAACGTTATTAGAATGATACACAGAGGTACTCTGATAAAACATCACCAAGAAACAGGTGTTAACGACAGTGAGTTTTAGCTCCTCTGTTTTTTACCTGTTCAAGTGAACCACAAACCCCTCGAGCACTGAACAGGTCTGGTGCTTTATGGTGGTCTGATTGTTGGTGGGTTTGGCCGGGTGTCTGTCTGATCTCAGGGACAAATGACCCTTAGCTGCTTTAGATCTCGCCTTCACTTGAACCCAGCCAGGAATCAGGGCAGCCTGCTGGATGCCAGGCATTCCTGAGAAGTAGGACCAGGAGTTCACTGGTACATCCCAATGAAACACCAAGACTTTTAGACAAAAAAAATCTCCATTTTCATCCTGTTTCAGTCCTCCTCTCTGGTCATCTCTTGTTTCCTCCAGTCGCACTGCTCACTCCTTACTGACAGGGTGGCACAGTGATTAGAGAGCCCATCTGTTCAATCATCCAAACCTGCTGAATCACAGAACTGTAGACATGGAAAGATCAATTAAAGATGTGTTTTACTCTGCTCTTCAAAGTCAAACTGAAATTTGAATTCGCCACACAGATCTGCTGCTTTGCCACTAGTTTCCATTTCTTTGAGTGATGTTTAAAACACACGTTTCATGTACATCATCATTTATCCTTTAAGATCAGTTTCTGTTTTGTGCAAAAATTTGAAATGCATAGATGTAAGGTGGCTTATTGTTGTGTTTGTCCCACATTATACAAAGGAAGGGGGGCTAACTAGCATTAGCTGTTTCTCTTTCATGAGTCCAGATGTGGCAACTGCGATAACTGAAAGTGACGAGTGGAGTACCATGCGGACGGATCCACTAACTGGGACAAGATGGGACAAAACAATGGCTGACAACATCACATCTCAGCTGCTTAAGTGAGATGATATCATAAACTGACACATCAGTTAAATTAAATGTCAACATTGTCAGTTTGAGCCCCAGAGTCCTGCCTCCTGGAGAATATTACTGTAGGGGGCACTATCTGAAACTTATTATTTTTGGTTTTTACGATTTTAAGCAGGACACAAGTTAAAACAAACATCAAAGTTCTAGATATATTAGTGATTAATTAGCAGAAGTGAAGTCTGTGCACTCTGTTTTTTGTCCTTCCTAAACGTGACTCCGTTATGTAAAGACTGCTCTAAGTTGTGTCACTGAAATTGTGTCTGTGGTCTTTGTGCATGGTTAAGAAGGCTTACACACATCCAGAGGATGTGAGGGCTTTGTAGACACAGATCTCTTCTGTGATGTGCTTGTCCCAGAATGCAAGTCCCTTACATTTTCTTAAGTATGAAGATTTGTCAGTCTTGATTAAGTGCAGCCGACTGCATAAGCACATCGCTGAAAGGCTTGTCAATGTCTTGTGACATGAATCCTGCAGCTATCTCTCCTCCTTGTCTCTGTACCCTCTGCTTTTCCCTTTTCCTTCCACATCCACTGTCCCTTTATGAGCTCTGTCTTAGGCAGCAGTGGGGGATCTCAGATGCTTTGTATGTTCATATCTTTTCATATGTTCAACCTTTTTAGGCACAAACAGTGACACAGACAAACAGAGAGTTAGAGAAACTCTGGCGCGGGTGCCTTCAAAGGAACTGTTGAAACAGTCTTGTTTGCATATCTTGCATTTGTTTTACAAGGTTTATACACTGGAATTTTTCTTTTGGTCTTGATGAAGTGACTCGCTGACATCGCTAACAATGGCAGCATACCAGCAACGGAGCAGCGGCTCCACACTCAAGCAGCTTGTGTCATTTAAGCTTGAACAAACGGCTGTTTAATTCAGAGACTTTGCCTCAGGTGTTGTAACAATGAGGTTGGAATGAAATGCAGACAAGAAACAAGAAACAGCCACCGGCACTATGGATATAATACTCCAGCAGAGGTATCCGTTGCTTTAAATTCCATTCAGTTAACTGTAACCATGTCACTGAGTGTTGTGTTACATTATGTTTTTTGTCCCCTTTCATTATACTCGACTTGGGCTGGTCATCAAACCTTATGTGTCCTCATGCAGGACAGAAAGCTTTCAAATACCAAAAACTGAGATTTGTAATCTTGCATAAAGCCGTTAACGTTATTTCACAGGCAGTGCAGACGGTCACACTGAGCCAGACGGCAGCAACACAAGAGCCACTGAGTTTGAACAACAGGCCACATTAGCGCTCCTGCTAAAGTCTCCTTCTAATCTAACGTAGGAACATCAGCACATCTTGTCCTGCACTTTAGCTTGTCAAACATCCACTGCTAACGAGAGTTTACAGGTTAGAATGCCAATTAGCTGCGCTGCTGCAGCGCATTAAACTGCATGTAAACATATCTGCAAATGTCACTGCGGTCCAGTGAGATGCTGGTGAACAACTCTGTCTGTCCATGACGTGTAGGCTTCTGTGCAAGTTTGTTTACTTTGTCTCTCAAGGTGTAACACAACAGTCTGTCAGTCAGACAAAGATGCTGACACGGACAAAAAAGAGTATTCAACATCAGTGTGGGCTCTCCAAGACAAAGAAAAGGTATAAAGAAATATGCATGATAACATGATGTGATCATCAAAATGACAGTATAATTATACTGAAAGTATATGGATGATAGCACAGCACAGCCTAACAGCATTTAAGGCCTGGACGCACACTTGAGCTGTCGCACTAGTGTGATGTTATGTGGAGGTGTGTTAGTCGCAGGTTTCCATTATTTCTCTCATAGTTATGTGAAAAAAAAATGAATTTATTTGACTTGATAATTGAGTTGATAAATGTGTAACATCATTTAAGCTCACTTATAGTTTAGAGCGTGTGTGTGTGCGTGTGTGTGTGTGTGTGTGTGTGTGTGTGTGTGTAATGGAAGATGTGCATTATTTCATTGGTGAAGACATCTGACCCTACACACACACACATGTGCCCAACACACACAGAGAGTTATGTTTCGATCACTTTTGGGGACATTATATAGACTTACGTTCAGTTCCTGGAGACTTAGCCGAACCATAACCACTACATGACAAACCCTAACCTTGAACCAAGTCTTTACCCTAAACTTGAATGATTTATCTTGCGGGGGTTTGTGTTTTGTCCCCATAAGGAAGGCGAGTCCCCACAATGTGACTGTGTAAACAGATTTATGTCCCCACAACATGAGTAATACACGTCCACATACTCACACACACAAACAGAGATGTTGTTTTATTTTGGGAATAATTCATTCTTTGTTTCAGGTGGCATCACAGTGTGATCATATTGTGTGTTTCTCATTGGCACTCATTCAGTAATGAAGAGACAACCTTTTTGTAACGACCTCAGCTGTAAAGGAATGCTGGAGCTGATATTGAGAGTGAATCTGTGTCTGGACAGTTAGTTCATGAATAGATGCCGTCCTCCTCCACAGCATGCCATTTACATTATCAGTAACAAGCAAGCAGAGCCCTCAGGCTTTCTGGGACGTTGTCTATCATGGAGTTCATGTGCATCATGTTTCACCTCAGAGTCCTAAACAGAGACATGATGCTGAAAGCCGCAAATAGGCGGCGTGTTCCTATACGTAGAGACATTTGTGATTGACTAATATTTGAAATGACAAAGGTTTTGCTTGAGTCTGGAAAGCAGAATCACGCCCTCTCTTTTTTTCTGTGTTAGGCATTTTGTTGTTGCTGAAATGTAGGTGAAATTGTATGCTCACATAGTTAAAGTTGTTTACAGATGTGTTTCAGTTCAATTCGTCACACTCACTGCAAATATAAACGATGAAGAGCAGGACTGAACTCAGTGTTCTCGTCAGCAGCCTGAGCATGTGTGAACATAGGCCATTATTATCGTCTGCATATACTGTGAAATATAATGCAAGCAATCATCATTTAGCTTGTACATTTCTGTCATTACATACACTCAACACAGCTCGTACCTTCAACTCAGACACCATGGAAGGTGCAGTTTACAACCAGCGTTTACAAACCTCCTAGCTGTAAACTTTATGACTTTAACAAGGGCCGCCTGAATGTACCATCAGTTTAGTTCTGTGTGAGGCTCGAGCGTCTCGTTAGGGGAGGATGTGCAGCCTCCCAGACCTCAGGTCAATCCCCTGAAGGCCACATCTGCAATATGGAAGTAATGCATGCAGCTTCTTATAAACTCTACCCAGATCGTAGTTGCCATATTCCCCTGTGGTAGTTCCTGTTTTTTTCAAACTGATTGACAGGTTTCCCTGCGATTAATCATGGTTGTGTGTGTGTGAAAACGAGATGCTGTAGGAGCCACATGCTGAATGATCTTCAGAGCAACTATGACCTCTGAAAAACAAGATTACGCACAAATGTTTGATTTGCACAATGAATGAGTGAATTCTGCACAACAAGCGTGGGTGCAATGAGACCCGCTCAGACAGTCTCATCTGTATGTGGCTTTTTATTGCTTTGTTGTGCATGATTAGCTGTGACTGATTGATGTTGATACAAGCAGAAACTTCTGTTATTGATGTTCCAAGGAAAGTCTACCTAATCTGCACTTCACTAAATATTTTATTATATTAAACAACACCAGGTGACACGGCCAGCAAAATGAAACAAGACAGTATCGCATATGAATGAGCAAGAACAAGTTATCAGTAATAAATAAAACCTACATGCGTTTGCAGTACAGGATCATTTACCTCCTGTGTGTTGTCTCTTATCATGTCCCCCCTCCATTGTTTTGGCAGGAAAATAAAAAGTAAATGCATGACTCGCTAAAATCCTAAATGACAGATGTGGGTCTAATTAATGAGAAAGAGATAGGAAGCGTGATCAGTGTGTGGAAATAAGAACATTTTCTGAGCAGCAGAGGAGCAGGCCTGTACAGGGTGTACTGCTAACGCATGGATTGTTAAACAAGACCACAGTCTGCAGCCATCAGAGCGGTTAATTTGTATTTATAGGCCGTTTAAAAACTGGCAAAAAAAGGCTTTTATATATTTTTGCTGATATAAACATCTGGTATCAGCCATGACTTCTGTGGGAAAAGCCCATTTGGAATAGAAAGTGATGCTTTTTATAAATGGCCTGTTATCTGGGAGCTATAGCCACATTGGCTAACCAGGCTAATATCAGCATGACTGATAGTGTCAGTGTACTTTAGATGCTTGACTACACTTCTGTGATTTCTGCCATTTTTCATTTGAACTACCAAGTGAATGTCTTCCAGGACCAACTGAAAATGTTCAGTGACATCACTTTTTTTTAAATATGTAGAATCTGGTCCTGCTCTGTGACAGGCGTCTTTTCATAGTGCCTTTGACTGTGGCTGTTTGGAACAACGTCATATTGTCCTTTGAATGTGGTTGGTGGTTTCATGGTGATCCATTGTGGGGATATTCAGTGTGGACCAAAGTGGTGGACCACCAAACGATATTTCCACCCTTGTAGCCATGCTGCTAACATGGCTGAAATGGCATATTGAGTTAGTCAAGACAGGAATCTGTAAACTCACAGCTGGTTACTTGTGGTTTGCAAGGTTACTTTTTAAGACATGTGCAATACAAGTGGCAACCTGTGGAGCTGAAAAATGAAGCCAGAGGGCAAGTGCCAAAAGCTGCAGTCCCATTTGACACTGGATTCAGAAGTGAGCCAATCCCCATAGACCCCCATATTAAAATTTGCAACTTTACAGCAGCCATAAACATGTTTAGAGACTAGTATAACAAATGGTTTTGGTCTCTACAGCAAATTTCCCTGTTAATGACGACTGTACAGGAGGTAATTGTTTATATAACTCACTATGTTAAGACTTAAAGTTATGCATAATTATGGGCATGGCTGCTGTGAGTGACCGCGAGCCGCCAGAAACAAGCTGGTGCTGTCACAGAGACTGCATCCATGTTTTATACAGTCCATGATGCAATACTGTAGCAGAGGTCTTTCTGTTTCTCCTTCTACAGGTGAGGCTGACGTCTCCACCCTGCCTGCGAGAATATAATGGTCTGAATCAGGTGATCCAGAAAGAAAAATATACTGGGATACAGCTGCAGGAGCTCGCCATTGAATTCCCTCTCGGTCTATCTTACTCGGCCTCTCTCTGCTGCTCTTACATGCACATGCAGTGACCTTCACACTCACACATGCTCTCACTAAGTCAAACACACACACACACACACACACACACACACGTGCACACCCACGTTCACGACAAGATAGTCTCGTATATTGGAGATAAATTGACATTTAAGCTGCGCTCCTCCTCGATTCACACATCTGGAAGGGATTACGTACCATTACGGGCTCGGTTTCATACACATGAATCATAGTCCTACTTTTAGTCTGTTTCTTTGGTTTTGTTGTGGTTTGTAGGCACAGTAATTACACCTTCCTTAAGATGCAAATAGCATATAGTGTGAGAAACGTTCTAATTTTCTCAAAGGTCCTCTGTCATCAAGCTGGATTTCACAAACTGAAGCAGCTCTTTAGAATTGAAAATATACCTATAAAGGACTAGCCTGTGTTCATTTGATTGTTTGTAAAGTAAAGTGCTGCTACACTTGAAACATTGCTCTTATTATATAAACCTTGGTGCGTTGTTTAGCCGAGGTGAAAGGTTTGCAGATGATCCTTAGAGGATTTCTCATGCTGCTGATCTCTCTATCCCTCCCCTCCTCCTAGTCCGTCAAATCTCCAGAGATTCAGGTTGCTCGTAAGCTCTTGAGAGGCTGACCCGGCTCTGCTCGTTTTACCAGTGTATGAAACGCTTTATGTACCATCATCTGATGTCCTGACACTAATGTTCACACTGCTGTTCAAGCTGAAAGCAGGCCTCTGACTGTATGCACTAGTAAAACATGTCAAGATGTTATCCTGCGACTCGACTTTGGAAGGCCACTTAGCAGTTTTTAAAGCAAACGGTGCAGAAACGATAAAATGGGTTTACGAGTAACTCCAGGTTTGGCTTTACCCCTGTTGTACTTCCACTGTTGTGAAGGCTTCCTATTGGTTTGTTGATATTTAATCAGTTACATGGTTGTTGTGAGAGTTTAACTCGCTCAGCACAGACCCTCCTTTGTTTTGCTTGGTTTTGCAGGTAGTGACAGTTGTGGCACGGGTAGGTCTCCTAATAGGTCACAGCTCGCTTTATTGAGACAACAACACAGTGAGGAGGAGGAGGAGGATGAAGAAACATTTTCATGTGAAGTACTTTGTTCTGGAATATCGTCAAAGAACTCAGCTATCTGCTTCAGTAAACAAAGTCCAGACTCTTGTTTGGTTTAGAAAGCACACAGCCTACAGTGTCAGATAGGTCCGTCATTCAAAATCTGCCAAAGCTTGATATATAAGTTTATTAGCCTGTGGTGTAGGACTTCATCATCGTCTCGGACTTTAGGAAGGTGTCACGGCTATTTTTCACATCTCAAAATTGGTGACTTGAGAAAATAATCATTAGATTAATTGATATTAAAAGTAAATAGTCGTTGCAGCCCACAGTGCACCGTTATGCTCTAAAAGCTCAATTGAAATACAAGTAGAGTTTTTCTATTTAGTCGGATGAATAAAATGCACGCATGTCTTATTTTTAGTAAGACTGAGTGAAAGCATGTTCGGTCAGAGGCTTTTAAATGAGGCAGTAGCTTTTCTTAAAAACATGGAGACATTCAGTGCTGCGTTTTATATGGACTCTGGTGGACTTTCTTATGTTTATCCCAAACAAACCACCGTCGTTTCCTCTGAAATTTTTAAAATGCAGCACTTCCTGTGCAGCAGAGGAAGTTTCCTGGCAAAGTGGGAAACCCTCACGCTGTTGGCATGTAGAACAGGAAATGTCAAAGCCTTCATTAAATAGCAATATGTTACATCACTGTTGAATGGCGCCGGTTGGCAAGATAAACCCAGACATTTATTCATACAAACAGCTGGAGATGGTTACTGTGTTGCAGAGATGTGTCAGGCGAAGCTGTTGTCAATACAGATGTAATGCAGAGAGAGAGCCTTCTAGTGGCAGAATCGTGTACTATGACGATGGTGCATTCAAAGGACTGAGGAGGGCCTGTTGTCTCTTGTTTTGATTTAAAGTCATTTAATAATAAATTTCATGTAGTTTTGTCATTTAAAATTGTTTAAAAACGCCATGTTAAAACATGTTATTTACAGTAAATATGTGTAAGAATTTTTGAGAAACCTAATAATATTTTTACTGTACAAAGGAAGTTAAAAGGAAAAACCTTATTTGCATTCAGAGATGCTTTAATATTGAAGCTATGTGGAAAGTAACTCACCCAGTGCCTTGTGTGTTGGCTTTAGTGATGCTACGTGAAAGTGAGAGAAGTCTTGTTTGTTTACTTTCTTCTCTGTTTAAACTTGAAAAAAAGCAATTTGAAGGATATTATTTGAAGCTTACAGTGCAGTGCTTCATCTCCTGACAGATTGGTGCAGTTGTGAGTATAAAAATATAATATTTAATCCTGTTTTTTTGTCATGTGGTCATACTGATACATCTTCTTCAGTTCTGTTATGGTTTACAGAGACAGAGAGGTTCCACTTCTCCTTGTTACACCTAAACCCAAACACACACAGACACACACACACACACACACACACACACACAGACACACACACACACACACACACACACTGGAGCTCCAGCCAGAAAGCAGAACTGGCTTTGATGTTTCAGCTTTAGAGGAACCCAACTAGTTTTCCCATGATCTTGTTCCCAGAGTTTTTATCTTGGAAAAGGTGAAGAAGTTCAATCACACCAGAGAACTGACAACTTCAAACAGGTGGAGAAGAGCCTCCTAAGTTCAAATGCCTGTACGAGCTCTGTGTATGTGACAGAGTACGTGTTCTGACATCCACATTACCTCCACCATTCCCAGTCATATATCTGCACCTTGTGACAGGTGGATGGATGTCTTATCTAAATCAAAAGCAGCTTCGCAGGACCTGGCTTCCTCCATCTGATATTCTCATTACTGTCAAGAAGCTTGAAGACCATTCGGGTTGAGGTGGTTTGACTTAGTCACAGTAGCTGTCAGGCCACAGCGATGAAGGTGAAGGGAGGCCTCTCTGCTGTAGTGTGTGGATCCCTGCAGCTGCGTGAAGGTGCACAAATAAAACTAATAATGAAAAGAAACACGGAAGCTGCTGTTGTATTCTAATTAAAAGAAAAAAACCTCAGAGTTCATGTGTTTAGTAGCTACATAGCTTGATTGATGTGTTGCATGTAAACAGCTGTGTGTGCAGCTGGAACTCATCTCCATAACACCCATAACACACTTCTCTGGCACAACAGGCTGATCAATCATCCCACCTGCCAATCCAACAGTTTTCATCATTTCTTTGAAAGTTAAAATTTTCCTGACCTGAAATGATGTGGCTTTTTCTGCTATACACTACTTGTGTTCAATATATACCTGTAAGGAAAGAATCATCTCTGTCCCTGACACTTTGAGCACACCGTCCCATAGAGCAGAAATTCAGTTGTATAAGAGCTGTATAATTAAATAAACACACGTGAAAGCCATCACATGCCTTTTTATTATAGTTGATGTTCCAGATTTGATCGGTCAATTGGTTTGACGCTAAATCAGCACCTCACCAGATGATTCGGTAAGCTTGCTTTGTGAGATGGACACCAACCTCTTTATCTTTAAAAGAAAAACACCTTTTTTTCCGGTAGTTTGCAAAGTATTTGAGTCTGCAGTCCTGCTCGTGGCGCCGTCAGGCTGTGCTTATATAGGCACATCTGTGCTTTGAGCTAAATATCAGGATGCTAACATGCTCACAGTGAAAATATTAACATACTGATGTTGTGCACATTCTTAGTGTGTTAGCATGCTAACATCAGCTAATTAGCTGTAATCATAATGTACAACTGAGGCGAATGGGAATGTCCTTAGTCACCAAAGTGATGCCAATCATATCCTGAGGGGGCATGAATGTCTGAACCAGATTTCATGGTCATCCATCCAATTGTTGTTGAGACATGTTGTGAAAAACCACACATGTGATCTTCATATGGAAGAAAAGTGGAGTGATCAGTCATTGGGCTTCATGGGGACCACAGATGTCTGCACCAGCTTGCAGTATTTAAGATGGTTCAGTCTGGACCACAGCTGCAGACTCTCTGACCAACATTTCCATCCAAAAAACAAGGTGGACTGTATAGTGCGGTTCTCAGAATAATGGCTGGAACTGAAAGTTGTGTTCAGTATTGATTAATCTGTCCCTAAAATGTCAGAAAGCAGTGAAAGATCATCGTAATTCCCGAAGATGGCATCTTTAAATTACTTGTTCTGTCTGACCAACAGTCCAAAACCCAAAGATATTTAGTTTTACAGACAACAGAGAAAAGCAGTGAATCGTTCACTTTGGGCATTTTTCCTTTTTACTTGACGATAGACTTACTGATTAATGGACTAATCATTCAGCAATGGCCAGTTTTCTTCTGTACTTTAAAGTTCTTCCTAAAGACATAGAATTTCTTCATTTCTATTTGCAGACGGTCTGTGCTGTCCCGATGTACAGAAGTCTGACTTTCTGCTCATGACCACTGGGTAAACACATCACATGAACTTTCCTAAAAACAATATTCTCCTTTGGTCCTTTGGCCTGCTTTCACATACAAATCTACCACAATCTGACACATGCCTCCACCTATCAGATCACTTGCTGTTTTTCTTCCAGCTGTGGCTCTGAATCGCTCCATTTCCAGAGTAAATTTAGACTCTTTTGACAAAGTGAGATAATGATGGAAACATTTTTCTTGAGCTGTTGGTGTAAGATAAATTCACTTTGAACACTAAACTTGTGTATCTCGCTCTCTGTCTCATCTTGTGCTCTGCTGCCTTTGTAAGCTTGACCTGAAACCGACTCAAATCTCATCGAGCTCTCAGAAAGAAAACAGTGTTGTATTCTTTTATGTCCGTCTCTGTTCTCAATATAGGGCCTCAGTGTGAGGTTATATATGGTAGCTGAGGCTGTTTAATCAGTAAACCGTCACTGCAAATGCAAATTTTAAATTGAAGAGCAGAGACATGGGCGTATTTTTAAAACACTCAGCAGGCAAGATGATAAAAGGTAAATATCTGTTTCTCGTGCTCCTCATAGCTAAAAGAGATCATCCAACTCAAACTCTATGCAGATTTGTTCAGTTACGCTTTGGGACTGTTTGCAAGCTTCTGTTTGTCCGGGGAGGGAGTGACCTTGGGCTGCAGCTGTTCATCAGAAGTTGGCAGCATCTGGCTGTGCTGAAGGGTGAGGTGCGGTGGTGGGGGAGTCGGGTGCACCGAGAACTGAAAAACTTTGTGCCGAGCAGGTCATGCAGGGTTAGATGGTGGACAGGACTGTAATTTGTGAAGAGTGAGACAAAGGGAGACCTGATGATGATTTAACACACTGAGAAGTGTGTTAAAGAGTTCGATGATACGTGTGGTTTGGCATGTTTTAGTGTATTAGCAACAAATTATATACAGTTTTTGTCACTGCCAAACATTTTTGAAAAGATCGATTTCCAGCCGAGCTCTGGCACTTTGATCATTTTCATCACCTGCTGATGCATCTGCAGCCAGGGACCCATCTGAAAACCCTCCATAGTGGTGTCTTCAAGGAAATTGTGTTTGGTAACTGTTTTTCTTTGATTTGTGATACCATACCTCATGGCTTTGATGCTTTTTGGCAGCCGACTTGCAAGTATTTAATATCAGAGGATCAGAGCAACCTTGAGCCTTCAAACAAGTTTTCAGTTTAAGATGAAGTTTCCAAGAACTGTCCCTGTTTGCAACTTCAGGACTGTAATAACCAAAGTTATAAATTTAAAAAGTTTTAAAAGATTGATTCACTCAACTGAACTGAAATAAGATATTTTCTCACTCATCTCTTGGGCTATCTAGCCATGTAGGTAGTTTTGGTTTTATTTGCTGAGGTTTTCAGATGTGCACTCTTAGATTTCTTCCTCTTACCCAACATGGAGGTGATTGTAATTTCATTTGTCGTGCTCACTTCATAAAAAAATAACATTTAAAAAACTCAAAAGAAACATCTCTTTTCAGAAATTGTGTCCTAATAATCGTCACGTAACGCATTAAACAAGTGTTTTGTTACTTAATATTCACACCCATAACTGCCAGGTGTCACTGTTGCTCAGCTAACTGAACCAACTGACAAAGCTAATGTTAGCTTGCTAACACAGTCTATATATAATGTTGTCAATCACTGGACACTTGATCGCAATCCTGTCAAATGATGTAAACTACGCATATTTGAAATCACATTTCACAACAATACACCTTGAATTACAAAGTTAACCCAACAATGTTAGCTTAAGTAACTAAATAGTATTGCAGGCTAGCTTAATTGGGTATTTCCCTCCCTTTTCTAAGATGCATTAATACTAGCTCTGAAACATACATTTATCTTCATGTATGCAGGTTTGACTTAAACAAAGTCATTCCTAGATTCACAAAGGATTGTTAGCTAAGTATGGTACAATGTTTGGCCCCTAAAATGTGGATTTTGGCAGATGTGTTACATGTTGTGATGCTACTGTGACTTCCTGTTTACACAGCTGATTGCTTTTGATTGGACAGCACTACAGATGTTTCCTAGTGACCAAATTACACATTACTCAAGTCCTGACAAGCTCAGACATTTTTTAAATTTTGATGGTGCCACCAGATTTCATAAATCACTAGTTTGCAACAAGTCAGTAGCTATAAAGAACTTTGTTTCAAAGGGCAAACAATTATCTGTTTATCTGTTGGCATAAACCCGATGGAGAAGCTGCTCTCTGTCTTTAATACACCATTTTTCAAATGTTCTTACAGTACGCTCTGCATTAGGTTTGAGATTATAGGGAAACAAAATTATAGGAAATTGGAAAATGAATAATTTTGGAGTTTCTAATTATAAGTTAATGCTGCAGCAGTCTGTCAGTCTTTCATATATATTTGATGAATTACTGCAGCAGTCATTTAGAAGCAGTTATGTGTCTGTGTTGGTGTATCTGCCACTGAAATGTGTGTGTGCAAGTGCAAAGTGAGATTGATTAGTTGTTAAATACATTTTGCTGAGATTCACGTTGAACAAAATCTTTCTCAGTCCAACTTTTCTTTAAGTAGCTACTCATTCATCATCATGTATTAGTGCTCACACACACACACACACACACACACACACAAACACACACACACAAACACACACACACACACACACACACACACACACACACACATTTTATAGCAGTTCTAGTGAAGAGGAATTGAAGAGTTGGTCTAATTTTCATGCACTTGGCCACACTGCAGCTGTTATCTCACTGATAAAAGTTTGCAGATATCATGAAAATGAACCTTTAGCATTTTAGGATGAAGTTCCCCCTCAGTCTGGAATATAAACAGGATAGTCTGAGGGATTTTGAATGAATGACAGCCTGACACCAGTCAAAGTGGAGGACAGGAAGCAGGGAATTTAAGGCAGTTTTATGTGATTAATTGGTTATCAAGTTGTTCATATGATTCTGTGGACTACTTGCCTCTAAACAGTTGTTGTATATTCATTGTCAAATAATACCAGACATATGAGAAAGAAAACCTTCCTCTGGTAATCTTCCATGTGGATTATACCTTCAGGATTTACTTTCTTCCATTATTTGAACAGGAAAGGCTTTTTAAAAGGTACAAGGTGTTTGGCCACAATTAACAGACATCCTTCCTTCTCTTAGACCTTGAACTCATCCCTGGCTTGAATGTGCCTGAGTAAGCATTGGAAATTGTCCAATCCTATTGTCATTACCTCTCCAGCTCTGGTGGATTTCTTGTCATTAGCATGAAGGACACGGGAAGGAAGGAATTACTAATCGGGTTTTACCATTTATATGACAATAGCCTTGAACGTAGCAAAGATACCACGCAGACCAGAGAGGGATCTACAAAAGATCTACTAAATGAGAAAGTTCAAAGACTCGATTATTATGTAATCATTTCTGAGTGGAATGTGAAGTTTTATTGTATTATTTCTACTGTATCATGTGTGTAGCATCAATGGTTCCCAGTTATTTTTTCATGTTTCAAAGCTACAGCTTGTGCCACAGGATCCCGTTATGTAAGATTATGTCTGAGCGCAGAAGTGGGAACTGTTTAAAGCTGGAGGTAGAGAGATGACAGTGAGGAGCTTAAAGCTTTGATCAAAATACTTGTGACACTCTCTTACGTCTCTCTCTCTGAACTTTAAATTAGGGCTGTAACTAACGATTATTTTTATTATCAATTTATCTATCTATTCTTTTCTTGATCCTTAAAATGTCAAAAAAATAGTGAAAATTTTCTCAAGAGCCCGAAGTGATGTCTTCAACCAAAAGTTCAAAAGCAAAAAGTATTAAATTTACAGTCTTAAAAGACACTTTCACACCTGTAGTTTTGGTCCAGTTTGTGTTTGCACTCACTTTTTACAAACAAGCTGTAAGTCATATGGACTGACAGGTAGCTCAGTGATTGGACAGTTTCTGTGATGTCATCCTGCATCAACAGCGCTACATAGACCCATGTTTGGAAGTTAAGTTTGGATTACATACAGCAGGTCATGCTGATTATTTACGTTTTTGCTGTCAAAAAGAGCTCATTGATAACTAATTATGATCATTAGCAAACACAACCGGGACCCAACTGGAGATATTTTTATTATTGACTATTTTCTTGATTAATTGATTTGTAGTTTGTTGATTAAATGTAAAATAATTGATGAAAGGACCGATGTGTTAGATTTAGGGGATCTATTGGCAAACTATGGCAGAAATGGAATATAATATTCATGTTTTCATCAGTGTATAATCAATCATCAGTAAGTGTTTGCATTAGCTTAGAATGAGCTCCAGTACATCCAGTTTTTTCTTTTTTCCTTTTTTCTTGCTGTGTCTCCTATCACCTTTTCACCTTTTAGTCATCTCCTTTCATACTTCCATCTGAGATGTCTCGCAATCATCTCTGTGTTCGGTGCTACCCAGCTGTGAAGGAGAGTCTGAGATTTCCTCCAGTCTGAAGGTCAGATATCTGATGGTTTGACGATGAGCGGTTTATGAAGGATGCACAGCGTGACGGCAGTCGAACGTCACACACATATTCACCTTTATTCTGAGGCGCTTTCAGGCAGAGGTGGTCACATCATGGTTTAATGAATGCTTCAGTCTCTTCACTGAGCACAATGAGGGGATAGGCGCTTTGTGCCACCTGAAATGTCCTTTTAAAGGCACAATGAATATTTTGGACAAAGATGTCAAAATCTTTTCAGACTTCATCTTTGTCGTGGTGCGTCTGGTTGATTACAGATCCATCATTTTAGATTGAAGTCCATTTCCGCAAGTTTCTGTCTACACACACACACACACACACACACACACACACACACACACACAGTGCTCACAAAGAGGGACAGACTCTGTTCTGTGGACCATCTGTTACAGTGTCACCCATGGGGGTGCTTGGTAGATTTACCCAATGAATCAATTTTGTTGCATCACCAAAAGTCAGCAGCGGCGCCTGAGTCTGGGAAGTTGTATCTCACAACATAACATCAGCTTTTTGCTGTTCACATGCTGTTAGATTTACAGTTTGATTGATTCTTCACCGGTTTGATCCAACCTGTTTCCTCAACAGTGTCACTGTCATGGTTTCTCTTTTGCCTTCCTCTGTCTCATTCTCTCTTTTCGGGTTGTATTTGAAAAGCAAGAACCAGAAGTTGTGTTTGCGGTGTGCTGCTACATGCTGCTGAGGATGATGAGGTTTGAAGAGGCAGGACTGATACACACCTATGAAAGGTTGCAGCATCATAACAACAAGGCCGGCTGCTGAGATCCAAGGCCTGTCTTTAATCTTATCTCAGCTGTTGATCCCCAGCTGTCAGTCTGCCGTGTGTTATCTCGCCTCTCAGACAGTTTTGATGGAGACTTGAGACCTGAGCCCCGCTGTAAGTGAATCATTCTTGCGGCTCCCATCTGTTTGAAGGCAGGCTTCTTGAACTCCGCTTTAAAAACTGTAATTCTTTGACTCACTTTCTGGTTATGAACACTTTTTAGCATATTAGCTAAATCCTCTAACAAACTTGCCCAGCTAGCATTTCTGAAATAGTGCTTCCTCTCAGCATAAAATTGTGACAGCAGCATCCATTGGGTAACTAACTGAGGAAATTCACACAACAGATTAATTTAATGAATCTCCCTGTGGGGCGTCTTGTCTGTCAGCTTTCTCCCTCCACACAGCTCAGTATATCTGATGGATAACCCCTCGGTTACAATGGCTATTTCTGTAAAAGTGGGTGTCCCATATATGTTAATTAATATTAGGTTTAACACAGAAGAGTACTCAGATATATAGGTCAATGGATGTCCCGTCCTCTAGTCTCAACTTCGAGTCACTGGTCTGTTTGTGTGCCACATCAACAGCACAAGAAACCCTTCAATTACAACCCTCAAGGTACAAATTAGTGGTTATTAGACCCAGTGGAAGGGCTTCTCCTTTTCCACTCCTTCATCCAGATGCATATAATTCAAGCCTAACGTGGTAGTTTCCCGTCTCGTGTTTTTTATTGAGAGTTTCGTCATATTAGCCGGCTTGTGATGACACACTGTGTTCCAGTCTGCCGCTGCAGCCGAGGGAGGCAGGCAAGATGGGGACGTGTAACTCATCTCCGTCTCATTGCCCGTGGCCATCGGCTCCTGTGAAAGAGGGGACTTTAATCACAGAGGGGCCCTTTGTGTGTGACGGCAAGGCAGGCAATGACATTTAACAGAGGCAGCCAGTCAGAACTGATGGCATGCTCACGTATCGACTGAAGCTTGCCGCTTGATGCTTTCTATCAGCGACGGGGAGGATTCAGCCCGCTTGGAGCTTCAGTGTTTTTTACACGTGTTGCCCACGGGAGGAAAAAAGATACAATGGTCACATTAAAATAGCTGCTCTGTGTGCATTTTTTTTTTTAGAAACATGGCACAAAAACGTGTTTTGCCTCCGCTTTAAAAATGAACCCAGGGGATGAGAAGAGAGATCTTGCCATCTGGAGTATGTTGAGTTTGGTATTCCAGTATTTGACAGGAATAGTCGTCCATGTTTAGTCTGTGTTAAAATATTTTTGGCGTGTGCAGAATTTCTAAGCAGCATGTCTGTTTATCTGGGTTGGTGCCCACGTCATTCAAGATTGACCCTCCTCCCAACCCCTCTCCCTCAAGCTTTTACTTGTCCTTTTAGTCTTTACAGTCATACCAACCCTTGTTTCTCCTCGCTGCCTCCTTTTTTCTTCCTCCATCCTTTGGCCTACTCAGCTATTAACACAGAGCAGAGGGAGCGGTAGGCCTGGGTTCCTCTGGTTATATTTAGCAATGAACAGATGCAGCGCACTGGAGCAGAACATACCGCCTCTGCTCGCCTCAGTATATGCGCCTGTGTGTGTGTGTGTGTGTGTGTGTGTGTGTGTGTGTGTGTTGCTTTATGTCTTTGTCTGTGACTCTTCCTTCATACCAGTTCTCCCATCATGCACTGCTGACTCTGACTCAGCAGCACAGCACTGGAGAACTGGGTCAGAACTGGCCTGCCTGCCTCCTCATGTAAACCATCCATACATTTCATTACATGTTCAACAGCCAAAACCAGAAAGTAAACCAGAGTTTGAAGGGAGAAATCTGTGCACTCTTTCTCTAAACTGACTCTTTATTATAATGTCCAGGGCTGTATCTAATGGTTATTTTCATCACTGATTACTTGATTAATCTGTAAAATGTTGGAAAGTAGTAAAAAATTTGACACAATAAATTTAAGTTCTTGTATTCAAACTGCTTGTTTAATCTAAAAGTCCTAAACCCAAAGATTCAGTTTAATATCAAAGAAGACAAACAGACAGAAGATAAAAAGCAAGTTTTCACATTAAAGAAACTGCATTGGAAGAATTTCTGGCATTGTTTTGCTACGGAAAATGTCTTATTTCTTCTAAAATATCTTTTATTGTGTCACATGGCGACAGCATGAGCTGTGTTTTCCCAAAATAAGAAGTCTGGTAAATGGTAAAAAGGTAAATGCGGTGAAAAGTCTATGGTGCATTAAAAAAATGGCAGGTGACTGCAGGTTTGAAGTTTGGAGCTTCCCATGAGCAGCTCAATGCACCAGCCTCTGTGATTGTGTTTTCAGATATATGACCAGGAAATAATGCTCTAACTTTGACAATCAAAACCCAAAATGGAACAGAATAAAATAAGTAAAAGTCTATTATGTCATCAAAAGTGTAACCACGCTCAACCGTGACACAGTGCAGTGACACTTTGACATCAATGCGACAAGGTGAGAAGCAAAAAGAAATTTTCTGGCTGCTGCTGTTAAAAAACTCCTTAACTGTCTCACCTCAGTTTCCTACCACTGAAATGACCTGATACCGTTTGTTGCCTGGAAACCATGTAAAGGCATTCATCAATCTAAAAAGCTGTGAATACACTTCAGGATATGATCAGAAATTAAATAGCTGCAATTTGCATTTGTTAAAATGATGCACCGACTGTACCGACTTTTGCAGAATATGATGGTCTGATTCAGGGATCTTGCCACTGAACACGGCTTTGGACTGGGAATAACATGAAAGCAGCTCTGGGTGTGGCTGGTTGTGGAGGTAATTATAGAAGGAGAAGGCCGGTCCAGAGCTTTACGACGGACCTCTCTGTGATTGTTGTTTTTTCCTCTCCACCCCTGCCACACTGATTGCAGGGCTCATGGAAGGCACCAATAAGACAGCAGGACACAAGCAGCTAAGCTCGCTGCTTTTACATGTGTGTGTGAGTGTGTATGTTTTAATTGACATGAGAGCAAAACAAGTGTGTCCCATGTATAATACTATTATTATCATCATGTCTTCTGTATTAGCTGTCATGACCTCTCAGCTAGGCTAATGGCTGCGTAATAGCTGGAGATTGAGGCTACTTTATCACACCAAGAGTCGAGTGAAACCCATCACAGAGAGGAATATTCGATTCCTGATGTTCACCTCTCCCATACCGCCCCTCCTTATATTGGTGGATAATGTAGAGTTAAATGCTCTCATCTGTAACTGGAGAGTCCACTGTTGACTGACGGGATGTCCTGAGACCCACAGGAAGCCGCTGAAACAATGGAATTTACTGTTTAAGAAGCAGCATTTCCAGTTCCTACTCTGTGGCCATTATTTTGAATCGGCCAGAGGAAATACAATATTATTTGTCCTCTGGAGGAAATGCCGTCTCTTTGTGCTCAGTTTGAGCTCTGGGTTATCGGCCTTAGATGCTCTGGGAGCTGTATGAGACGATGACAACAAGGGCAATTTAAAGATCTTGAGGTTGGCTTAAGAGAAATTAAACTGTAAGGGACAATCAGTGTGGGATTTTGTGGCTGTAATTGTGTTTAGTTTGCCACAGCACCACACCAGATAGGTTGCAGAAAGGATGCAGACAGAGCGGAGCCTTCTTAATCAAAATGTGATAACAGACAGGCTTGCGAAATCCTCAACTGGCCGCTGTTTCTGACATGCTTCTAGCTCTGTGCAACAGTGCTCTGTGTAATACTGAGCACATCTTGATGTACTGGCCAGTTTGACATTTTGAGGAATAGACAGTTTTTTTTTGGAGAGAGTGAGAAAATAAGATTTATACCACTATATATGAAGTTAGAGCCAGCAGCCAGTTAGCTTAGCTTAGTGTAATGAGTGGAAACAGGGGTAAACAGCCTGTAACTGTCTGCCTATCACCACCTCTAAAGCTCACTAATTAACAGGTTATGTCTTGTTTAATCTGTACAAATCAGAGGAAAATTAGAAGAAACAGTCCAGCTCATAAACACCGTAAAACCACACATTGTGGTTTTTGAACTTCAGTTTTTCTAAGGTTTAAACAAACAAGACAGGCCCTCATACTTGTGAGCTAAAAATGTAGCTGGAGCTGAGCTAAGCTAACCAGCTTAGCACAAAGACTGGAAACAGGAGGAAGGTTAGTTTGTGTTAAGTGTGTAAAAACGACAAATTGATGTTTTTGAGGGGGTTATGAGCCAGACGTTTTTTTTTTTTTTTTTTGGATGGGGATCAGTAACTTCTCGGAGGCACCGCTGGTTGCCAGGTTGTCCCAGCAAAGAAACAGACTGGTACATAACCCCTAACCCCCATTCATTCCCCACCCACCCATGAAAAAAACAGAAAATTATTGTTTTTACAAGTTGGTTTTTCTTCAGATGTATTATTAGTGAGCTTTAGACGTGCTGGTAGGGGGAATTTTTTTGACCTCCAGCGCAGAGCGAGGTTAGCTATTTCCCCCCCCATATCCGGCCTTTATGCTAAGCTAAGCTAACCAGCCTCTCAGTGTCACCTTAGCCCAACACCCTCTGGTGGGAATCGAGCCTGAGAGGTCGCCTTGTCTTGCAGTGTAATCCTGTCTGTCATCACTACAGGTGGTGTTTCATTAGGTAGATTAATGTGTGTGTGTGTGTGTGTGTGTGTGTGTGTGTGTGTGTGTGTGTGTGTGTGTGTGTGACTGTCTTCCAATTACTGCAGGATTGTCTGTTCCCCTCTACCCCAAAGTAAGGGCAACCAGCCTGTCATTTAACACCTAATCTGTGCCAGCAGCAACTTCTAGGGGAGAGAGAGCGCACAAAGACAAGCCTGACACACAAAACCGGAGCTCTTCCCAACATGTGTCGACCACGTTTGCACTGACTAGACACTTGCACACAGACTCTTGGCAGGCATCTATGTGGTTTTTCTTTCTTCTGTTGCACCA
The DNA here is from genome assembly GCF_051107435.1 of Chaetodon auriga. Classification (NCBI taxonomy): domain Eukaryota; kingdom Metazoa; phylum Chordata; class Actinopteri; order Chaetodontiformes; family Chaetodontidae; genus Chaetodon; species Chaetodon auriga. The sequence goes on along the minus strand of NC_135083.1, from coordinate 9,727,521 downwards.
GATCACTCCAGGAGCTGGGTGGCGAAACCAAGTTGATTTCCCTTTGGTGATGTTTGTGTTTGTTTTGAATCTGTTTTGGTGTAAATAGTGGTAAAACAAGACTTGGTGCGAGAATGTTTCCATCTCAGCGGTGCCATGCTCATCTTATCTTGTAATATGTATTTTGATTACAGTAATTAGTCACCTACCAATTGCAGAGTAGCATTCTCCCAGAGAGCAGCTATAATTTAGGGATTTTTTTTCTGCTGTGACCCGTTTAAACCTACACATTCATGTGTGGTCCGTATCTTAAAAGAAAACATCTGTGTTGATGTCTTTTGAAACCCATTAGACTGAACTGTTACAGTGTAGCTGCAGATTGTTTGTGTCTGATGTTGACTGCCTGCAAGTGTGTTTAGGACTTTCAGCTGTGTTTCAAACATCTTGGTTGGCAGTGTTGGAAAGTACTCATGTATTTTACTGAAGTGAAGTGAAAACAGCACTCTGTTACAAGTAAAAGTCTTATATCACAGATTTTTGTAACAGTACAAAAGTATAATCAGCAAAATCACTTGAAGGAAGCGGCCCCTTTGAAAGTATTAAAATATTATATATTCCCTATTATTTAAATATTAGTAATAGCTCATTTTAACTGCTTTATATTGTGTTGCATAGTTTAATCTGTAATGATACTTTACAGTTTCATCAGATGTTTTCTATTTAAAATCTCAATCTGAAACATACCTCGAGCTGTCAGAAAAATGTAGTGAAATAAAGCATAAAATTACATAAAATGTGAGTAAGTACCTCAACCTGTACTTAAGTACGCTACGTGAGTTGCTTTCCACCGCTGCTCGGTGGTGCACTGTGGGTAAAAAGCTCTCCTAACCCTTCATTTAGCAGCTGATTTTACAGCCTGTTGTTATGACTCTTTAGATGAACTCCAACTGCAACCACAAGAGATTAAGAATCACATCTTTGAAGTCCAAACTCCACCTCTGTTATTATTTTTTTTTTCCAGCCTCATGATTGACATCCACCACTGGGGGGCAGCAGCCCATAATGACCACACATGCTTCATCTCATTCACTGGTTGGCTCTGGGTTGCTGTGGTAACGGGGTCTGCGTGAAGCAGACTTTCAGTGGTGAGGCTCAGAGACACAGAGGGCAGTGTTGAGCCGGAGGACGGGAGATGAATCCCAATCAGCAGCTGAGCAGAGCCACACACACACACACACACACACACACACACACACACACACACACCGAGAACAAACAACAAACACACTCACATGGACGTCTTCTGAAATAAATGTTCCTTCCCTATAAGCTGTTGATTTGATTTGTCGACTTGTTCATATGAATAATCAAAAACACCCCAACCACACCTGCTGTTCCGATGTCTAGCTCTTCTGTTTTGGAATGGTAACCACCTGGCATGATTGGCAGGTAGTGGCAGTGACTCGTAGTGATGGCAGCTGTTACGTGGTGCTATAGGCTGCAGCTGCTTGGCAATCTTCTGCCGATACCATATGTTTGTGTTCTTTTGCTATCTGGCTGGTATGTTTTTAATGCAGAGAGTTGAATCCTCTGCATTAACGCCACTTCTTGTATAGCATGTGGCATGAGCTAAAAACATCCCAACCTTGTCAAAAGAACTCACCCTCTCCAATTAAGATCAGTTTTAAACTCACTCTCTGTGTGTTCACCTGTGTTCATGTTCACAGAAATGTATATGAGAGAACGTGTGAATCACTATCTCCTCAGATGTTTGAGAACCCCCCCCCCCCCCCCCCATGCAGCCCCAAAATGAGACAGGGATGCATAACTAGATTTAAGGTTATGTAATGCTGACTGGAGGCATGGAGGATGTGTATAATCCACTCTTATTTGGGTTAAACCCATCTCTCTCTCACTCTGTGTCTATCTGGAAGAGGACAGAGGCCTCACATCCTCACACATTCCCTCCTCTGCCTCATCCAGGGCTGACTGTCACACACAGTCTTTTACCAGCCGGCTCCACAAACATCTCGGCTCCCAGGAAACATCTCTCAACGCGTTAATGTCTCTGGTGTCTTGGATTTTCCCTGATGGAGTGATTTCATTGTTATGAAAATCAAGAACATCCTCTCCAAGCTCTCAAATGATCCATCCTATCTTCTAGAGGCAGACTGATTGTCAGTTATTTCCAGTATTTTCACTGACAGAATAACATTGCATTCCCTAGAACTGACTCATCTTGAATATGACAAATGCCCTTTAAGTTTCCCTACAGACCAAAACCAATTAACAGTCAGTTTACTATAATAGAAAACTATTTACAGCTTAGATGCTGGAAATAGTGAATTTATGGCATTTTTGCTTAAAACATGACTTGAAACTGTTGTCTAATTGTCTGTCGATTGATTAATCAGAATCATTTCAACTCAGATTTTTAGCCATGCTAACGTTTGGCTCTGTGGGTGGCAGTGTTGGTCAGTTCCTCACCTGTACTTGCACTAACCCTACTTTGCCTGTCATGCTGATTAGCTAATGTTAGCATGCTGACACGCTAAACTAAGATGGTGATTGTAGTAAACATTGCACCTGCATCATCATCATGTTAGCATCGTCATTGTGAGCATGTTAGCATTCAGCTGAAAGCACCACTGTTTTTTTCTGCAAGCTCACAGACGTTGTCTGTTTGTTTGTTTTTTTCTAAAGATGCTCATTTGTTATTTTTGCCTTTATATTTTTATGCATTGTTGTCATTGTGACCACAGGTTTCTCTGTAAAAACAGGAAGTGGTTGGATCAGTTGTTGTTTTAACATAAATGCCCAAGTAGACTATTTACTGCAAATGTAGCATTGATACACTGATATTGATTATATCGATGTGTTCTATGAAAGAGCTCTCTGAGTGTTTGCTCCAACATGAACGTATTCTCACGCAGGCCATCATTTTATTCACTGTACCTGCAACAAAAGCCTATTGTGTTCAAATATCAGTTGGAACAGACAGCTGTGGATTAGCAGCCACAGTGTATGAGAATGTCCAGCACATTCCCTGTAACAATATGCTGTCTCTTATTGTATACAACACAAGGCTCTCCATTCAATACACATGACGAATTGAACAATTCGCCATGTGTATTGTTCAAAATCCGTGGAACACTGCAGCGCAGCAGTTGAGATAATATCGCCCGTTTTCTCACCACATCTGGTTGTTTTTGGAAGACTTTAAGCTTTATTTGTGTTTTGTTTTTGTTACGTGCTGCTGGGAAATGACTCGAAATGGGTCAAGAAAAAAAAAAAGAACTCTGTTGTTTTATTCCAAAGTCTCAAATGCCATTTAATACTGATTTCATAAAGCTGCATGTTATAATAAATGACAGGAACTTATTTTTTTTTCTAGCAGCTGGACATCAGTGTGGTTTTACTTTTCAATTTGCAGAACATTACACCTACAGCACCGTAACATCTGGTTATTTATTCACTGAAACAGCATTTGTGATTAAAAATCCAGGGAGAGAGTAAGTAAACGGCGTATGAACTGTACACACACACACACACACACACTCACACACACACACACACACACACGCCACAGTAGTGTGATTGTAATCTCTGATCCACACGGCTTTAATCCTCATAAATATTGAATATTTGATGACTTTCTCATTGATGGAGCATGACACCTGGGTGGCCCGCCCTCTGCTAGCTGTACGTACCCACAGCGGGGGGTGCGGTGGGGGGGGGCTTATCTCAGGGAAAGCATCTGAGCCAGCAAAATTGACACGACAGTGAATGCAAACACTAATGTATGTGTAACACATTTTATTTTTGATGAGCGCATTTTATATAAATCACATCACAGCAGAGATGGAAAGTGAGCAGCGAGAGGATGCACCGATTGAAAGAACGCTTGTATGTTAAGTGTGTGTGTGTGTGTGTGTGTGTGTGTGTGTGTGTAAGTGTGCTGTTGTATCTGTTTTTCCTTTTACAATCTGACTGCTGCTTGCCTAGCAGGGACTGTAATGATGGTCGTCAGCACTGGCTGGTTGCTAGGTAACAATTACCTGACTGTGCTTTGCTTGCACTGAATTACACAGTGGGCTGTGTGTGTGTGTGTGTGTGTGTGTGTGTGTGTGTGTGTGTGTGTGTGTGTGTGTGTGTGTGTGTGTGTGCGCAGAAGAACGGAAAAATACAGCAAGTAGACTACCAACCAGTGTCTCCGCTACTGGGTAAAAATGCCCCACGGCAGCATCACAGTTGTGGCTATGATAATATTAGCATAGCTGCGCTGCTGAATGTGATTTACACCTTAGATTTTATTATGATTGTTATCACCTTGCCACAAATTTCTGTGTGACAAACCTGTCAGGGTTGTTTTTGAATTAAAAATATATTAGTGGCTGACTTGGTTTAGATTTAATATTTCATCATTGTTGTAGAATTCCTGTAGATGCCTGTGTGTGGTTGTCTTGGGACTCAGTATTTATAGTAACGTCTATGGGGGGAGGAGGTGGATGTGAAGCTGAAGCTGACAGATGATGATGTCACCACGAGGCCACACCTCAGGGCAGATGACAGACACTCCTCTGCTAAGACCGTTTTCACTGTCTCAGCTGCTACACTGATGCTTCTGATCTGTCTGTCCTTGTCCTCGACTTGCTCAGCAGCACTTCCTCTCAGGCTGTAAGCACTTCCTGCCTCCTTCCTGACTCTCACTCCCAAACCTTAGCCACAGCCCAAACTCAAGCCTTAAAGGAATGGTTCGACATTTTGGGGACATATGTTTATTTGCTTTCTTGCCGAGAGATGGATGACGCCATTAATACCCCTCTCTTAGCGTAGCTTAGCATAGGACTTGAGTCTCTGCTGGCTTCCCGGCAACTTCTTGGCTAAGAAATAGTCCAGCACCTACTGCCTTTTAAAGAGATTTTTTTTAATCTTTAGACTTCACTGAATAAACAAGTGAGACATGATGTATTAATGAGTGAGTTTTAGATGTTCTGGTATGTTGATTCTGACCGTTAGCTTGTAAGCTGTAATAGTTATAGCAAAGAAATATCTGAGGTCTGTGTTTGGATGTCAGCTGTTGTAAACTTTGTTTGCATTCCCAAAGAATGTGGATGAGGTCTAATTGATTCATTTTTCCCCTGTCCTCCTCCTCTGGATCTAATAATGCTGTTGAGGGAGGTGTGGGTGGAGGATGAACAGTCTTCTGTAGCCCCATATCACTCTGTATTTGCAAAGCTACACCCATGTTATAGTGAGCCAGTCAAATCTGAAAAATCTCTAGCTTTACGTTGTCCAAAAACATTCCTTTTGACACTGAAATATGTCACATTACAGAATCTAAAGGTGCACTAACTGCCGTTTCACTGTCACTTCAAACCATGTTATAATCCCCCTCAGAATCCAAAGTCAACTCACAGCACGCTGACCTTGCCATCCCAGAGCACAGAGCCAGGAGAAACTGTTCCTCTGTGATCGGAGGCCGACAGGAGGCCATGGCACCTCCCCCAAGAAGTGCTTGCCAGCTCTTCCAGACATGGATGATATATTTGGAGATCATTAAATGGTCCTAAATGAGACCCTGGCGTGAGAGCGAGCTCTGACCATCTGGCCCCATTGTGAGTGCCGGGACTCTGTTAAAACTCAGCCAGCAGCATCAGCACCTCTGATTGGGTGGATGCTGAGTAAGCCTAAGAATTCCAGCCAATCAGAGAGTCTTATAATCAATTACCCAAGCCCACCTCAATCCCTGCATTTCTCTGTGAATTAAGCACCCTGTTACACACCGTGTGTATTTCTATGCTCTACTCAAACTGTCGATGTGGTTTATATTTTTGGTATTTGCTCCATTACCATCCAGTGAATTGGATTAAAGTGTTTCAAGTTTGAGTCAAATGTCCTGGATTTTAGCCACACTGGCTGCATGGCTGTAACAGCTGAAATGCATACAACACGTCACGTAGGTGGCGCAGAGGGGAGTTTTCTACCTGCTACGCAGACTCCATCTTTGTAGCATGTGGTCTCATGCCAGCTTCACTGTTTGCATATTGAGTTTTGCCAAGTGATCATGCTGTTGGTTATGCAGGGCTTGGAAGTGTAGGCCTTATTAACTGGTACTGAGTTAATTAACCAGGTTAACTGTTTTAACTACAGGATCATGGATACATCTTGCGCAGGTGCACACAGCTTCCATGTAATAGCATAATAATAGACACTCTGTGCTGTGGGCATGCTGCAGCAGACCCTGACATGCGCAGGCTATGTCGGCCTCAAGGATGGTAATGTCACTAGACAGTCTGTCGTTCTGTCCACCACTTAAATCCAGAGTGAAATATGTCAAAAATAATTTCATGGATTATTATGAAATTTGGCACAGACATGGGTCATCTCCAGAGGATGACTCAAAATAACTTTGCCAATCCTGACTCAGCAGATTATGAAATCTGGTACAGACATTCATGGTGCCCAGATGATGCATCTTTTGGCGACACACTGAGGTTCAGTTTTGTTGTTTTAAGATGTTTTGAAATGTCTCAACAACTATCGGGTGGGTTGCCATGAAAGCTGGTACAGACATTTATGTCCTCCCCTCAGGATGAACTGTAATAACTTTAGGAAACCCTTCACTTTCCATGTAGTGGCATGCAAAACTAATGATCATCAGCCTCAGGTGGACTTTGTGTTTATTGCTAATTAGCAAATGTTGGCATCATAACAAACTAAACTGAGATGAAGAGCATGGTAAACATTACACATGCAGTATGCATATCAGTATGTTTGCATCATCATTGTAAGAATGTTACCATGCTGATGTTAGCATTTCGCCCACTCTCTATGAGTACAGCCTCACAGAGCCGCCAGCATGACTGCAGACTCCTCGTCATGCTGCATTACATGTACTAAAAAAGAAATCTGTTCAAATTTGATCGCATTCTTTAACGACATTATATTTATATGTAAACACTAAACAAATACATGTATTTACTGGAGGGCCCTTGTTTTTTTCCATGAGGAAGATAGAAGTATCCAGGAGCATTTCAACAGGAGAAATGTCACGGCCTTTCACAAACTTACTTTTGGTGAAATGACAGGACATAAACAACGAAGAGACAAGCAGGTTTTGTGATGTCGAGGTTTGTTTACTTGAGTTTTTGTCTGTCTGCTGTTTCCAGGTCACAAGCTCAACAAGGACCTGAAGCACTACCTCAGCTTGAGGTTTCAGAAGTCTTCCCCCGACCATGAGTTGCAGAAGACCATCCGAGCCAATCTGTATCGCCATGCTGTGCCTTGTGAGTAGGAATACTAATACTTTAGCATTATTTCTTCAGCTTTACCCTAATGACCCACTTTCTTTTGGCTTCTTTCTCATTTGTTTCATCTCCTATTTATCTCATTCTTCCCTCTCATTCACCCATAAATTCTTACACTTTGTTTCCCTTTCATCATTTAAAATCTTCACCAGCTCTGATTCTAACAAATTAAAAGAGAAAAAACACATTTCCCAAACACCATGACTGTAGTTTTTGTTATGTATTACTGTCCATTAAAGACACCCCTGGCTTGGCCGCGCCGGGGCACCATTTTTGCAGCTGTCTCACATAGCTGTGAAGTATGGACAAAGTGTGTCCCGAGCCAAATACCCAGCACCATGCCAGACTCCACAGCTGGGCTCGCTTACATCACAAGCAGCTGGATGTGCGGTTGGGTGACACAGTCCAGCTCTGCTCAGTTTAATGTTCTACTGTACTCATGTCATGTTTGTGTTCTGAAAAGGTTTTGTTTAAGTTGTGACGACCACAAAGCTCGAGGCTTGAAGTGTTTCAATTGAATGACACGGTGAATCTATTGTGGGAGTGATTAGACTGCGTGTGTACATGTGTGTGCGTGTGTGTGTGTGCGTGTGTGTTTGTTTCCCCCTTGAGGAATTGTTTTATCTCACATATGCATAGACATCATTTAATCAACCGAGAAAAGGATCATCATTCCCATCAAACACCACTTCCTCCTGTTGCTATGGACTGGGCCCTGTCTGTGTGTGTTCGTTTGCATGTATTTGCATTGCCGTGCTCCCTAATAAAATGTGGGTTCTCGACCAGATTAATGTATTTTTCCCTCCTTCTGTCTGTCTTTTTCTTTGCTTTTTCACTCTCTGCCTTTCTATCTCAGCTGTCTGTCCTTCTTTTGCGCTCAGCCATGTGACCGGTAAATCCGCCTCTCTGAGCCTCCCCCGGTGCCCTGCCTGGGATTATGATGTTCTGATATATTGAAAATAGATTCCTGCCTGATTATGTGATGAGCATGTTGGGCTCTTGCAAACATAACAGGACGATGGAAAGGCCTCTGTGCACAGAGGACAGACATTAAACTTTAAAAAGCACAGACAAAAATAAAAAATGCTGAATATGTTGTAAGGCATTTTGGAAATCTGAGGGGACACCAGATGCTTTCTGATTTTTTTTCTTACTTTTCATTTATTTTTGCTTTTTTCCTGGGAAAATACTGGATACATGTACCTCCTAATTACTGTAAAATTCCCTAATACTAAAAGTTACTCGATACTTTCACCTCAATAGGCCTCTGAAATCCTTTGAGTGAGTAAGATACTGGATATTTCACCTCTTTGGACCTCTAAAATCCATAAAATGAGTAATGTCCTGAGCAATTTCACCTGTTCAGGTCTAAAACATTTCTGAAATCAGTGAAATACCTGATACCTCCACCTCGTCAAGCCTCTAAAAATCCTTCAAGGGACAAATCCAAGAAGCAATTTCTTCATTTTAAGGGGTTTTAAGCCCAAAAGGTTGGGATTCACATACTGTAAGGGTCCCTCATTTAGACATTACTGTCAGGAGATTATGTGAAGCCCTTCTAGTTGCATTTAACAATAGTGGGAAAGTCTGTGGGCCATCACACGTGTTTTACTTCCACTAAATTTAACAGATAACCATAATGACTATATTAAAATGTGGAAGTTTCATCATAGTGGATAGATTTGAAATGTGTTAAATGTGTTTCTAATGAATGAGGTCATCAACCATGAGTTTCCTGAGAAGCTAAAGTTAAATTAGGGCAATAACCTTTTGGTCAGTGAGATTATAGATAACTGAAACAATGTGCGGCTCAGGAGTCATTTCCTTCAGAGTTTCATTGTGTTTTTTCTGATCATCTTTAACAAAAAAAGCCTCATTGTTGTCAGATCTTGATTTTCTTCACTCTGCTTTCTGGAGCTGCAATGAGCTGTGTTCCCTTTTGCAATGATTTAGACTGATTGTACTGACAAAAGTCCAAATGTGCAGGAAAAAAAACTTTCATGGAGCTACATTAGCTCTTGGTGATTAGCAAAACTCGACAATACTGTAGCTGATTTACTGTTAAAACGCCTCCATCAAAAAAGTCTCCATCAATGCTAGCAGCTCTGTGAGGGCAGGGCATTAGCATGCCCACAATGCTAACATGCTGTTGTTCTGCAGGTTTAATGTTTGCTATGTTAACCATCTTATTTTAGGGGGTTTGCATGCTAACATTTGCAGTTGAGGCTGATTGGAATGTTGTTAGATTGTCAGGTACAGTTGTATTTGGTCATAAACCAAAAGTATTGAATACATTTTGGCCACCAAAGTCAGTAAGATTCATCCCCTGGGACCATTAAGGTTTGAACAAAAATTCAAGGCAATCCATCAAATTGTTTCCATGAAGATGCATGAACTGACAGCAGATCTTTTAAAATATGATGCAACTACACACCTGTGGTTAAAGTATTTGAAATTAGCTACACCTGAACCAGCTGCAATATTAAAATGTTAAATGTATAACTGTATTTTTATACCAAAAGAAGTCAGTGCTCAGACTTGGCATTATCTGTTTTGTATGAACAAAGTGTAAAAATGTTCGCCTCAGTTGATGTTCAGCATTGCATTTTGTTTGCAGCATAAAGCAACACAGTCTGTTGCTTAGACAGATGGTCACCTGAATACATCTTTGTGGAAGAAGTGCCCCTGATTACTCATTAATTGGAAACATTCAACTTTTTCTGGGTTGCATCTCCAAATAAAAGGTTCTCTGTCTCTAAATAAAGCACCATTGGATGGACACAGAATGGACTCTGCCCACTCTGTGGTGATAAATCATTAAAGAATTCGGCAGGTCATGAATGTAAAGTTACTCTGCAAACTCAGGAGTAAATAGTGTTTGTTGGGGACTATTTTCAGACATGAATTTGGTGTGCTATAGTGAGTATTTACAGCAGCAGAACAGTGCATGTGGGATTGGCTCAAAATAAACTACAGTGCCCACATTCACAATAAAACATGTCATCCAGTGAAACACTTTGGCTCTCTGATGTGTTTTTGGACAACAATGTAGGTATATGGCACAGAGGAGTAGGATATACTATGTACTGCTATTTGTTTTTAAGTACAGGAGTGCAGCTATAATGCAAGATTAAAGGTACAAAGTGTAAGGAATGGCCACCTGTCTAAGTTTGCCTCAAACAAATCAGGGGCAGCGTATCACCACCACTAACTGCTGTTCACGATACTCTTTGCTGTTGCTATCTTTCTGTAGCTACTAGCTACCAGTAATTACTAAGCTCAGTTAGCTGTGCAGCTTGTGGCCTGATTAGCTGACTGGAGTCTGCCCCAACCAAGAACTCCGCACCGGGGTACTGGCAGCCAGCCAAACAGGTAGCTAAGTAAGTGATACCATGGATGTAGAAGGTTGTAATTAGCGTGCCATTGAGCAATGAACACAGGTAGTTTGTGTTTTGAATGATTTCATTTAGTTACTTATGCCCATATACAAATGAAGCCAGATTTGAAACATTTAATCTGAGGAAAGCTTGCAGTGCAGGCAGAGGTCATGCTCATCTAACAGGCTATCAAAATGTAGCTTAGCTAGCTTTCATTTCCTGCAGGCACTGTGGACGCAGCACAAGCTGGCCAAGTTTAACAGGCCGGCTTTGAAATGTTTCTTTGCAAATGCATCACAAATAAAGAAGCCCTCAGAGGAGTGAATGATGAATGAAAGAATGCTTTGATGCCTTTTCATCTTTGCTAGTTAACATTAGCTGGCTGTAGACTGGAGAAAAAATCATTTATTTCACTGTGCTGCTCAATGGCCACGGGCAACTTTTAAGGTGGAATGTTCTCTTGTATGTTACTCAAAGCACGAGTTGATCATTCAGCACCCCTAAATGTACACAGAACTTTGACCACTGTATTTTCTTTTATTGGCTCTCTTCAATGACATATGCTTTAGTGATGATCGGATCTTCAAGTGTGTCAAAGAAATGTCCATGAATTTCAGATTATGCAAACTGTGAGTATTCTAGTTCCTCAATTGGAGAAAAAAAAAAGTGTCCAAGCATCATTCTGGTGTGATCTGGCAGCAGTACACCTACGTTAATTTTTATAAGGATTTAGAATGAATTTTCATTGATTTTGGTCTTTCAGTTTGATTTGTTGACATAAAGGCAAATATGTGATATCACCAGGTTTATCCTTTTAAATAATGAGGAAAAATTTGTGTAAGTTTTGAGTGTATTTTGACTGTATTTTTCCTGGTAATGACTAAAAAAAGCAAAGGGCCACAACACAGTGCCGGCCATTCACACTGAAATGTTTATAGCGTTTACCCCTCCTCTCCCTCTCTCTTTCTGTCTTCCTGTTCCTCCCTCTCTCCCGTTCTTGGTGACCTACTATCGCTGCCACCTCCTGTTTATTGTCTCTCTCTCACACACACACATGCAAATATTTCCTTGGCATGACAAGGCAGAATGACAAAAGCAGTCAAATAAAAGCCACACTTCTGAGCCCTCTGTTTCCTTTGTCTCCATGTCCCTCATGTCTCCTCCCCCTCTCCTGAGCACATGTGTTGCTCCCTCTCCCCGTGCTTGACTCGAACAGGTGCCTTTCCCCTCCACCACTGGCCGAAGTGGGTCTTTTTTTCCTCTTTTCAGCATGTGTGTTTATAGGAAGAGCACCCGCCCCCACCTCCCCCTTTCCCCTCTCCTTCATAGCCCCGCTGCTACAGATGGCCATTGTTATCATGTGCAGCAAATGTCACAATTGATAGAGAAGTCGCTGTCTCGTGGGATTCATTTCCCTCTCACGTCTACAGCTGCTGCTTGGGGATGAGGGTTATCTCGGCGTTATCCCAGCGTTTGAGCCACAGAGTGAACCAATCCTCCCTCCCCCCACCTGATCTCTCCCTCCCTCTCTCTCTGCTCTCTTCTCTGTCGTCCTCCTCTCTTCACTTCAAATCCTCCAGTGAGTGTCAGCGTCCCTGTGGTTCGGCGGTGGCTGCTGCCTTCCTCTGTCTCTCTCTGTCACACTCTAGCTGCTCCCACTGTCTCCCTGCCTCTGCTGCTCTCACCCTCCATCGCCTCTTCTCTCTCTCTCTCTCTCTCTCTCTCTCTCTCTCTCTCGCTCTCTCTCTCTCTCTATTTCTCCCTCCCCTCTTCACTGTCCTTCACTTCCTCGCTTCCTTGTTTTCCACTCCACTGCCGATACTCGGGGAAATCATTGTTGGAGACAAATTTCTCTGTTTGCTGTTCACACAAAGAAAAGGGATTACGGCTTGGCTCCAGGCTCGCTCTGCATCCAGGCAAGTGGCAGCTCCTTATTCTCTCCTCCTTGTCTCCTTCTTCTTTTTTTTCCACTCTCACTGCCATCCACCATCCGATGCCTGTGATGTATGCATGGCAGAGAGTGTGTGTGTGGTTGATGCTGTGTATATAGGCTAAGGGAATCAGGGAAGGTGGGGGTAGGGGTGGGAATTATGTGAGGGGAAAGAGGGGGGCAGGCACACTCGGAGCAGGCACGTCCAACCCAGAGGGACAGATGGCCAGTAGCCCTGGTGCTTTTTCCTCTTTGGTTTTCTAATTCACCCTGCAGGCTTTGTGTAAGGCCCACTAGTACACAGACCTTCTTTTCAAGAAGCAAGAGATGGCTGCTCTCCTTAGCTGGAAGAGGGAGGGAGAGAGGGTATCTGTGTGTGAAGAACGGACATGGTATAGGAAAGGAGAGGAGAGGAGATGAAGGAGGAGGAGGAGGGGGGTTTCTGTAGAGGCAGAGCAGGTTTTTGAGAGGAGGTTAGGAGAGGAGAAGAGATGAGGAGCTGAGAGAGAGCAGAGAGGGGGGTCATCAGCCTCGAATGGATGGAGGTCAGGTCCAGATGCTGCTCAAACAAAAGGGCTTCTCTGGGGGAACGGCAGGGGGAAGCGTGGCACTCGCCATTGTGTGTGTCGCTGCATTGCAGGGTGCTGCTGGGGAGCCTCATGCTAATGATGGCCATTCATTCTTGTAACGGATGAGTGGGCCCCAGCTTCTGTTTGCCTGCTTTTCACATACGCACGGTTCATATTTTGTTCATGTAACCAAATATCTGCTGTGTTAACACACGATTCGCTCTGGGAACGACGAGGGATGGAAAAACGAGCTCATTGAGGAAGCTGGGCAAATATGTGTTTTTTGCATAGTAATGATGTATGAAGACAGGTGCAGCCTCTGTGTGTTTACATGGACTATCTGTGTGTGTGAGGTTAATGTTTAATGCATGCGTTCATTGCCTTATTTAGCATATTTTACAGTCACAAACAGGCAAACGTCAGTTGTCACCATTAAAATAAATCACATACAGGCCAAAAGGACTGCAGATCATCCTTCTTGTTTTACTGTTGAGTGTGATTGGTGAGTGGGTGGAAGGTGGCACTGGAGGCTGTGGTCTCTGACATTGTTTTTCTTATTAACAATCTCTTCCAGGCCCTTTTCAAAGACATCTTACGGCACATTATCCAGAAGAAACCATTGCAACCACACAGCCTCTATTTCTGTTTCTGCACTTAGAGTTTAGAACAAGCTGTTCTTTACAGTAACTAAAGCAAACCCGAAGAGAAACCACTGTGATCCAGAATATAAAGTGTAGCTCACAGTAATATCATTGCTCTTCAAAATCCTTATTCATGCTTCCCTTCCAATCTCATGTAATGCAATCAGTCTTTGATCTTGTGAAGATTGTTGACAGGATCACCCCAGAGTCACTCAAGTCAATTTAAAGTAATCAGTCTCTGATTAATGAGCCACTATCTCATCCCACAACTGCAGAAATGCTTCATGTAGTTCTCTCTGTATGGCTTGGAGGGGCTGCAGTCGTTGTCTGCTCAGACCACAGTGATACTTCAGCCAAACTGGGAGTCCTGTCCACATGGAACTAAACCAGAACTTGAGATTGTTGATCAAAGCAGGTGTGAATTCTCTCATTTACAGATTGATGTTTAGATTTCAGACTGCTAGCTCGTGTATCTGTTTGTGTTGTTGTCAGTGGAGGATGATGAAGATAAGCCCGTCTTTGAGGTCAGGGAAATGAACTGTGCTAATTCGCAGCCTGCACAAAGATTCCCTGTGATGATCATGTCGTACTTTACTGGACTCAGCTGTGTGTGAGAGTCTTGTGATGGTTTGGATGTGGATCCACAGTTGTGGCCAGCTAGCCCACATACTGTAGCTCATAAGTGTTTGCAAGCCTCGATGCCTCCAAGCAGTGAGTGTGATGACGCCAGATTGATCTAAAAACGGATATGCTTTAACTTTCTTCACTGAACTTTGTGTACATGTGGGTGCTTACAGTATCTGCTGTTTTTCTATCATATTTACTCCTCACAAATATCATCGCTCCATCAGTGCTCTTTGCTTGCAGGTTTGGCAGTATGTCTCATGCAGTCAGTGAAAGGTGATTTCATGTTTTCGCTCTTTGTTTGAATATGTAGTTATCAGAATAGCTGAGTCGTGTGTTTAGCCATTTTGCAAATTGTAAATGACATACAGCATGTTAAATGAATGTTTTATTCATCCCCCACCATATCGCTGCCATTTTGTCAGTGTAGGTGATCCCTTAAGGAGTAGTTTGACATTTTGGTAAATGCACGTATTCACTTTCTTGCTGAGTTAGATGAGAAGATCGATACCACTCTTATGTCTGTCCACGAAACATAAAGCTACAGCCAGCATGCAGTTAGCTTGAAGACTGGAAGCAAGGGGAAAGCGAAAGTTAATTAACATGTTTGTTCCTTTAAAGGTGCTGGTAGCTAGACATTTTATCATAAAACAGAGCCAAGTTGGTTGTTTCCTCGTCATTGTGCTAAACTAGGCTAATCTGTTGGCTGTAGCTTCATACATGAGTGCTTTTCTCCTCAGCAAGACTGTAAATAAGTGCACTTCCAAAAATGTAGAATTCCTGCAGTGTAATTTCACTACAGGTTGACCAGTCGTCAGAGACTTTACAGGCAACATTTGTATTTTAAAGATATGCCAGAATCCTAAATGTTAAATCTGATAAGTCAGTATGAATGAAAGTGAAATAATCCCTTAATATGCGGAGTCTTCGCTTCCCTTGTTTGACATTGCAAAATTGTGCAGAAGGATGTTCTGTTGGCGAGCTACAAATGGAGCTTAGCTTTATGTTAATCCAACAAAAACATGTCCAACCTTGTCCTACCTAAATCAGCCATTCCTCAGAAACAAATGTTATTTTTAGAGTCGCACTGCTATTGCTAGCCTAAGTAGCCTATGATTTAGCGACCAAGATGTTCGTAAATACTGAAGCGCCGTGTTGACAGGAACATCAGAAAATGTCAGACATATTGCTCATCGTACATTTCGATTCCCTATTAAGTGCATCAGGATTAGATTTAGAAAAATATCTCCAGTTGTATTAAAAGTAAAATATGGAACGGTTATATCGAGAAGTTGCAGCATTCAACACATTTTGTTGATTATGGCCAGTAAAACTGCTATTTTTTTATAACTTGTAGCTGTGGTACAGTGAGGCAAAGAGTGGACCGTGTGAATCCAAACAGAAAGCTGCAGTCCTCTTCCCTCAGGGCAGCTCCTGGGTTTTGTGGTCAGGTTGCCTGGGCAGCAGTCCATGTCCATGCAGGTACAGGCCTGCACTGCCAGGTATGGGTTTTCCGTTGGTCTGCCATCGGGCTCTTAATCTCTCATGGTCCTAATCAAGTCCGGGCTCTCTGCTTTAGTCCAGTCAAAGCATAGAGTAAACAAATCCAACCTGCAACGAACTCTGCAATCCGTCCTGAAAGATTAAAACCCTGATCATCATATTTACACGTTTACTGTATATCTTACTAAGCTGGTAACATCAGGAGCATCTTTCACACGATAGTACCCCCCTCCCATCTTCATCCTTACCCTCATCCTTGTCCTGCTGCCCTCTATACCCTTCTTTAACCCAGTGTTCACCCCTGGAGAGGTTTCATCAGTCACGCGACCTGCCTGAAGCTGGCTGTTTATCAGGAGGGACCATGTGTTAGGTAATGTCAAGAGTCTATATTTATGGCTAAGATAGCAGGAGAAGGGAAAAAGGGAAAGACAGAGGAGAGGAGGGAGAGAGAGAGCGAGAGAGAGAGAGAAAGAGGGAGGGAGGAAGGCAGGCAGTGGGCGGGAGTATGCAGGGGGCTACAGCCATTGGCCTTAGACAGGAACTGGAGTGTGAATAGCTCACAATGGCTTAGCCTCTAAGCTGGGCTGGACCTCTAATTTGCTCTGCTTGTGGAGCTTTGAAGAAAAACGGCAGCTGCCTACTAGCTGCCTG